>NC_089809.1:41937227-42077227 GCF_029633855.1 Hoplias malabaricus
TGCCCCCCCCTCTCTCTCTTTCTGTCTCTCTCTCTCTCTCTCTCTGCCCCCCTCTCTCTCTCTCTCTCTCTCCCCTCTCCCTCTCTCTCTCTCTCTCTCTCGCTCTCTCTCTTTCTCTGTCTGTCTGTCTGTCTCTCTCTCTCTCTCTCTCTCTCTCTCTCTCCCTCTCTCTCTCTCTAGCTGTTTAATTTCTTGGATCACAGTGAATAGCTGCTCATAAAAGGTTTCTTTCACTCATGGCTGTGTAATGGCTGGTTATTTATATGTGAGTGGAATGGATGTCAGCCGCCTGAAGAAACATCTGTCCCTCAGTGTAGTAGAAGATTAACGGTTTTGTGTGAATTCCTCAGCCCTTAATCCTGGAGCATTCAGGAACTGAAAGCTTTGCGCCTGTAGGTGGCACAGAAATAAACGTACGTATCCTAAATATAGACCCAGATTAATTCCTTCTGTCCTAGTGAATAGTGTTCATCAGGAGCTGGCAGAGGGGTCACGTGAGTACACGTGACAGTCCCTCACACACTCACACAGCGCTCCTACCAGCGCGTGAGTTTGGACTCTGGGAAGAGAAACCGAGCACTCAGATACGGGGAGAACACACCACACTCCTCAGAGACCGTGACCGGAGGCCCCTGAGACCCTGGAGTGAGAGTGGCACAGTCCTGACGTGCTATGTCAGTAGTTCAGGATCGTACATAGTTTTACAGACTCCTGCTGGCCAACGTGGCTTCCATACGTTTGGGTTTGAGTTAAACTATGTACAACCAGTTCAGCCTCAGCCCACATGGTTTGAAATAAAGTGCACAGCTGGTAACAGCAGCAGATGTCTTTCCGATGAATGCCATAACACATCTCATTAAACACATCACACTGAAAGCCTGACTGACGTGATTTGTGTCCGTACAGATGAGTTCTGGACAGTATTCTCAGTTTGATTCCATTGGGGCCACAACCATTTGCTTGTTTTGCTTCCTTTCTGGCTTCGCCTCCACTGCCAGGGGTCATTCATGTCCTGAAAAGAAGCAAACAGCATGAAAAATCTCTGCCCCGCTCACGTGGACAGCTGACGGCCCCTGTGTTCCTGTCCGTCTGAGAGACAGGGAGCTGGGGGATCAGAGTGGGACGGGGCACGGGGGGCAGATTGACCATCACTCACACATCCACACAAGCTTATCCTCTCACAGCAAGCCTGTGTCAACACTTGGAGGCCACTGCATTTTTGAATATGCTAAAGTGATCCAGTTGTGTTCAAGAGCTTTACAGACACTCCATTTTATAAACAACTACTTCAGGGCCCTCCCACTGAGGACTCAGGCATCCCACTGTGCGCAGAGTGTTGTATGTATAAGGACACTCTTCTATCTGCTCGTTAAATTGTGACGTACCGACCTTGTGAAACGTCAAACCTGGGTCCGTACCACTGCTCGGTTTAGACAACTTAGTGATTTTCCACTATATTTAGTGACTTTACAGCACTATTAAGAAAAAACAACAACCAAATGTAGCTACTTTCTTTATGAGCCTTAGCTACTTTATATTAGAAAATCCGTAGTAAAACTCTTTAGAACTCTGGGATTCACCGTGAGAGTGGTTTATAGCGATGGAGCTGCGGAAGACACATAAGTAACAAAAATGTGACACACAAATAAGACGGTGGTATTAACGGATGGTAAAGATGCCTTAATGAGGAGGAGTTGGCGTGTTACTGTCATATAACACGGCGCACAGATATGACAGTTTCTATGGTAATTACTCATTCACTTATGATTGTGATATTGTCGCATAAAATGTCGAAAATATGCGACTATGTCACGAATTGCTGTCTCCTGTAAATGTGACTTTATCACGAATAAGTGTGAGACCGGGTTGAACCAGGGTCAGGGTCTTGAACCCCAGAGACATTGGAAGGGTTTAGAATAAAATATTGTTTGATTAATTTATTACGCAGTTTAACATATTGTCAAAGGGTTAAAGGTGCACTACGCAATTTCATGGCAGTGTCTGTGTGTGTTTTTGTAGTTTAGCTACCAAGCCTGCAGAGGACGCACGTCTCAAATCCAGTCTTCTAGCGCATCTTTAAAGTAAAAGTATAAGAATGTTTTAATAAAACGAGTTATAAATTCAAATTGTAGAGGTCATTGTATTTAACACTGCGTTTAACCTGAAACTAGCCGACCAGCTGATCTCTCGTTCCGTGTCTTGTGGGTGAAAAAAATAAAATAAAAGAATCACACAGTCCAAACCTGACTCTGCTGCTTGAGTTTGGTCTAATGTTGTCCCCTCTGTTGTTGTCTTAAAGGGGTGAACAGCCTTGCCCAGTCACTGAGTGCCAACCAGTCCATCCCCAGCACCCTCAGCCACCTTGACCTCTCAGGGAATCTTCTGCGCGGGGATGACCTGTCGGTAAGTGCTGACCCTGTGTCAGGAACTGGGATTTGATCCTCGGAATCCTCTGGGGTTTTAGACCAGTGTAGGGACTTTGTTTCTCTCTCTCTGCTTATACTCATATCAATAACAGGTGATTGATCCACTCCCTGTGCATGCTGGGATATTGACAGGCATGTCTCTGTGAGGTTGTTCAGAGTCAGAGGGAGAGGAAATCACTGTAGCGTTCTTCCTGTGGTGGTGTAGATCTGCCAAGCTCTCATCACTGAGGGAACGTGACTGATATTTTATTGCAGTGCTAATCCTCCAGGAAAGGTCCTGGACACCAGATCTGGGAGCTTTGAACACTGGTCATGTTTTGATTTTAAACACATAGGACACCCCACAGCATACAGACTTCAGAGTGGTGCAGCTGCCAAAGCACTGGCCTACACTGTAAAAAATTGCTGTAAATTTACAGCGAGTCTGCTACACTATTTTACAGTAAATAACAGTATTAACAGTAAATTACAGTAATATGCTGTAAATATGAAATACAGTAGTGTTCCTGTAAAAATACGGTAAATGGCTGGGAACTCTGCTGCCAGTATTTTACTGTAAATCGCAGTATTTGCAGTAAATTATTGTATTATTCAATTACAGTAATATGCTGTAAATTTGAAATACAGTAGTGTTCCTGTAAAAATGCGGTAAATGGCTGGGAACTCTGCTGCCAGTATTTTACTGTAAATCGCAGTATTTGCAGTAAATTATTGTATTATTCAATTACAGTAGTATGCTGTAAATTTGAAATACAGTATTGTTCCTGTAAAAATACGGTAAATGTTTGGGAACTCTGCTGCCAGTATTTTACTGTAAATCGCAGTATTTACAGTAAATTATTGTATTATTCAATTACAGTAATGTGCTGTAAATTTAAAATACAGTAGTGTTCCTGTAAAAATACAGTGAATGGCTGGGAACTCTGCTGCCAGTATTTTACTGTAAAATTTACAAGAAATATTTTACAGTGTAGTCTTTGGGAGACTGAGGGTTTATTACTTTCCAGTGATGCCACAGACGTCCATGGCCATTTGGCAAAACTGTACACTCCCAAGCCATCTTCAAGTCTTCTAATACCTTCAAGCTGTGGGTGTCAACAAGCTTGGTCCTAGAGATGTACATTCCTGGAGAGCCTACCTTCTGCCACACCTGCTTCAGCTCATTAAGGGGTTCACCGGTTCTTCAGAGCTGGATCGTTTGTGTTGGGTGAGGAGAGGACATCATCTGCAAGAAAGTAGATCTCCAGGAGGAGGGTTGGTGTTGTGTGATGGCCACTCTCGGACTAGCTCAGCAGCTCTGATGTCACGACTGGTGGGAATGCAAATCCCTAATAATTATTAAGCTCAAGTTTGAAAGTCAGTGCTTTCAAGGCAGTAGGTCCTCACCCATCCTGGCTACAGTCACTGTCTACCTTTAAAATGACTTTTAAACTCTTGTCCTATCGTGGTGAAAGCTTGGTAGTGTTCAAAAGAGACGAGATTGATTCCAGATCAGTCGACACAGACAGCTTTCTCTTTGATTGCCACGTCTATTCCTGTCCACTGTGGGTCACGCTGCATCGACTGGGTCATGGTTAATGCCACAGTTTGCAAACTAGACATTCGTTCGCTGTAATCACGAGTCGATACGGCAGGGTGTACTCTCTGAACCAACCAAAAAAGCCCTTTGTTATAGTATATTTTCTTTTCTTTCTCATTTTCCGCAGAATTTTTACAATTTCCTCAGTCAGCCGAACAGCCTGAGCACCCTGGACCTGTCCAACACAGACTGCTCTCTGGACCTGGTAAGTCCAGCACCGGAGCTGGCTTCCTTTATGGGTTCTGACCCAGTTTGATGAATGGACTGAGGATTAAATTAGCTGCTTGATGAATATATATATCAGTGTCAGGAACATGAATATTTAATCAGTCTAACATGCAACGTACACGTGTGTATTTCAGCTTTGCTCTGCACTCCTTAGAGGATCTGTCCAGCACCTCGCCGTTCTCAATGTGTCTAAGAGCGTCTTTGCCCACAGGTAAGTGTATATCCCCAAACCCAGGTCTGCACTCCACAGAACCGCAGTCTTTACACTCACAGCATCATGGGTAATTTTATAGCTGGCTTTGAGCCACATGTTTTTTAAAAACTGGAGGGAATACCTCTGCACTGGTTGCACGTATGAAACAGTGCCATAGCATTCAGAACTTTACAGAACTGGACCTTCTCTCGGTATTTCTCACTTCTCACAGCTGTGCTCTCATGGCTCCAAAGCTGGAGTTAGTTTGGTGTGAAGCGTTTATGTAATCTGGGTGTATTTATATGTAACAGGCCTGGCGTGTTGGCTCTCAGTTTGTTGAATTGCTGCAGAGGGACCCTACACTGTCAGTGTTGTTGTGATTGTTGCTGCCGTATCATCACGAGACATTGATTTATCTGCTTTAATACAACACTGCCCACGCTGACAGAAGCTGCTACTGAGTTTAGAGCTTAACTACAAACTGGAGCATGTGGAGAGAGAAGAGCAGTCCAGGGAAATATCACACACACACACACACACACACAGACTTACAGACTCTGTTGTAGGTCCCCAGTCATCAACCACAAGCAGAGGGGAGATATAACACTAGCACTTTACACCTCCCCCCAATACGTGTTGCACTAGTGCAAGTGGATCAGACACAGCAGTGCTGCTAGAGTTTAAACCCTGTGTCCACTCTCTGTCCACTCTGTGAGACACTCCTCCCTCATTGGTCCACTTTGTAGATGTAAATTCAGAGACAGTAGCTCATCTTTTGCCTTCATCAGTGGAAACAGGACGCTGTTGGCTGGATATTCTTATAATAATGTGTTTAAACTCCAGCAGCACTGCTGTGTCTGATCCACTCTACACCAGCACAACACACACTAACACACCACCACCACGTCAGTGTCACTGCAGCGCTGAGAATGATCCACCACCACATCACACCTGCTCTGTGGGGGTCCTGAGGGGTTTCTGAGCATTAAGAACAGGGTAAAAGGGGGCAAACAATGTACGCAGGGCAACAGATGATCCTTTATGGTCAGTGGCCCTGATTTCAGAAACAAAGGAAGTGGCTTTAATGTTGTGGCTGATTTTGAGAATTAGCTCAGCTTGTTTCATTCCCTGAGCAAGTTTACAAGAGACTTTCAGTCACGCTAACGCTAAATGAACACTAGCGGGAGTGTGCTAACGTAGCCCTGCTATTTTGAATTTTCTTTGAGCGACATTAGCTAATATAGTTAAAGTGTTTTCACACCAAGAAAGTAAAAAGCCAGGACCCTGTTCCAGCCTTGCGTCAGATCAACGTTTATCTGCTGAATAGACTGAAAATTAACTTTGTAGCTCATTCATGTGGAGTGTAAGGGTATCGTAGCTGCAAGATCGAGCAGTCAGTCGTGTTTCACGTCAGTTGTGCTCACAGGGTGAGACAGGAACACACACTCTTTTAGCAGAGCGTGAAAAGACCACATCTATAAATTACAGCGAAGAATGGTAACCAATCTTTTAATGCTACAATTTATAGCTCTGTTATCAACTCTGCATATATTAGCTGCATGGCTAATGCTGAACAGTAAGTGCTTGTGGCCTCTTGTGATGAGTGTGAAACAGGTCAAACAAGTCCATTGTGTTCTTTGGGCTTTGGACTCTGGACACAATCAGCAGTTAGCGGACCGCAGCCTTGAGAAGAAGAGAGCAGTTATGTAAAGGATCCTGAGGATTAGCGTAGCCTCTTATTGAGTTCCCCCTAGACGTCACCAGCACTTCTCCCTGAGCAAGGCTACTCAACCGCTCTAAAGTGTTGAGAATCTGCTTCAAGTGACTCTTATTAGTGGGAATGATTGAAGCAGTGCACTCGGATCAGCTGAATTACTGTGATTATGGCATCGTTGGTCTCTGCGTTAGCGTGTTTTTTGAGAAATGCGGAAACAGTTGTCACTGATTTGATGGCAATAAAACGGCAAGGCAATTTTATTTCACACACAATGGCAATTCAAAGTGCTTTATGTAACAGCACAATTACAGCAGAGAACAAAAATGTAAAGAAATTACAATTATTTAAAAGCAATGTTAACAAAAAAAATGTAATTTTATATCACACAGTGCAATTGCCGGGGGAGGGCAACTGAACACAGAAAGCCGGGAAAAGTCTTTTATTTATGCCCTAAAATGGACATGAAACGTGCTTCATGTGTGGGAGGAGTTGAGGGAATGTGGAGTTACTTTTGAATCCTAAGTTCGACTGAAATTAATGAAATTCTAAAAATCTAAAGCAAATAAAAAAAAAAACCATGCATCTCAATATTTGTCCATTTTTAGTTTACAGCAGTTGACCACAGAAGCTGTCCTTCACACGGTGTGAGAATTACACAATGAATGGACTCTTGAAATGCTCTAAAATTAACTCTTTTTACTTTGACTTCCACTGAACGCTACAACGTTTTTTTCCTTCTCCAGTAAATTACTATTTTTTTTTACATTTTTTTTTCATTGGATGGCGATGATATATTTTTACAAGATACTTGACTGTCGTTATTCTTTGCGTTTATTTCATACAAATTTTTCTTTTCTTTTTATTTTACTTCTAGATTATCTCTTCTTCTGCTTCATTTGGTTTACGTCTTAGTTTTGACCCATTTTTCACTTGTGAGGGGCTTTAAAGTGGCTTCAATCTCTATTGGTCAACTGAGTTTGCACTGCCAGGTGCTGTGAATATATTCCTGAGTGTGTGTGTGTGTGTGTGTGTGTGTGTGTGTGTGTGTGTGTGTGTGTGTGTGTGTGTGCAGGAAAAGTAAAGATATTCCTCCTACATTCAAGCAATTCTTCAGCAGCACTTTGGCCCTCAACACCATCAATGTATCAGGAACCAAACTGCCCCCTGAGGCTTTGAAGTAAGACACACACACACACACATAGAGAGAGAGGCTGACTATCTCTCTCTCTCTCTCTCTCTCATTCTATCTCTCTCATATTCTCTCTCTCTCTCTCTCTCTCTCTCATTCTATCTCTCTCTCTCTCGCTCTCTCTCTCATTCTATCTCTCACTCTCATTCTATCTCTCTCTCATTCTCTCTTTCTCTTTCTCTCTCGCTCTCATTCTATCTCTCTCTCATTCTCTCTTTCGCTTTCTCTCTCTCGCTCGCTCTCTCTCTCTCTCACACATTTTCTCTTCTCTCAATTCAACCTTTTCTCCTGTCACTATTTTCCTGCCACTCTCACTTTTTCCTCTCCTTTTTCTCTTTCTCCCCCACTTTCCCTTGTCTCTTTCTCTCGTGCTCTTTTTTGTTCTCTTGCTTTCTCTCTGCTTCCCACTGCCACTCATGCTTTCTCCTCTCATGCCTCTTCTTTTTCTCTGACACACCTCTCTCTCTCTCTCTCACCCCATCTCTCCTTTCATTTCTCACTGTCTCTTTTCTACTCTCTCTACTCTGATAATACTCATCTAATCCCTTCATTCAGAAGGAGTGTGTAGTAACCGCGCTAGTCTTTAATCGACAGTGCGATAAATGAATGTTAATTTAAATAATGAAGGTTCCATGACGAGCGATTTCAGATCTGAATCTTTTCTTTTAAAAAAATGGTTGGGTTCAGTCGTTTTCACTGTCTCTCTTTGTGCAGAGCTCTTCTTCTTGGTCTGGCCAGTAACCCAGGCCTCAGAGAGGTGGCGCTAGACCTCAGCTGCTGTGAGGTAAGGCACGGGTTCCCTTCATCCATTTGATGGCATTGGTAATGGAAACTGACTAGTGACAATAGAAAAGAGGACATCAACATTCAGTCAGTCTCTCACTGTGCTGTAGAAGGGTGGAGCTACAAACGAGAAGTGTCTAATAAAGTGGTGTGTGTGTGTGTGTGTGTGTGTGTGTGTGTGTGTGTGAATGCTGTCTTAGCTCTAGTTAGGGTTCCTGATTGCTCCTGAGGCTGATGACATGCGCTCAGTGAGGAATAGATGAGATTAAGTACCATACGTCCGCCAGCTTGTTCCCCCCCACGCAGACACAGGGAGAACACACCACACTCCTCACAGACAGTCCCCAGCACTGAGCCCCCCCCCCCCCCCCCACACACACACTGCTGTCAGTCAGACCCCAATATTCATTCAGTTTAGATGGAAACCATGTGCCACTTCTGAAACCCTGGCTCTGCACAGCACTGCTGCACCCTGTCTCTCTCTCTTCCAGCTGCCAAATGAGCCTCAGTCAGAGTTAATCATCCTGCGTTGGTGCCAGAGAACGGCTGAGTGGGAATTTAACTCTTTGATCTCATCTTGTCATTTAATAATTTAATTTAGAAAGAAAATATATGCATTCCGAATATATCCATCCATCCATTATCTGTAACTCTTATCCAGTTCAGGGTCGCGGTGGGTCCAGAGCCTACCTGGAATCATTGGGCGCAAGGCAGGAATACACCCTGGAGGGGGCGTCAGTCCTTCACAGAGCAACACACACACACTCACACCACTCGCCAATCCACCTACCAACATGTCTTTTTGGACTGTGGGAAGAAACCGGAGCACCCGGAGGAAACCCACGCAGACACAGGGAGAACACACCACACTCCTCACAGACAGTCACCCGGAGGAAACCCACGCAGACACAGGGAGAACACACCACACTCCTCACAGACAGTCACCCGGAGGAAACCCACGCAGACACAGAGAGAACACACCACACTCCTCACAGACAGTCACCCGGAGGAAACCCACGCAGACACAGGGAGAACACACCACACTCCTCACAGACAGTCAACCGGAGGAAACCCACGCAGACACAGAGAGAACACACCACACTCCTCACAGACAGTCACCCGGAGGAAACCCACGCAGACACAGGGAGAACACACCACACTCCTCACAGACAGTCACCCAGAGGAAACCCACGCAGACACAGGGAGAACACAACACACTCTTCACAGACAGTCACCCGGAGGAAACCCACGCAGACACAGGGAGAACACACCACACTCCTCACAGACAGTCACCCGGAGGAAACCCACGCAGACACAGAGAGAACACACCACACTCCTCACAGACAGTCACCCGGAGGAAACCCACGCAGACACAGGGAGAACACACCACACTCCTCACAGACAGTCAACCGGAGGAAACCCACGCAGACACAGGGAGAACACACCACACTCCTCACAGACAGTCACCCGGAGGAAACCCACGCAGACACAGGGAGAACACACCACACTCCTCACAGACAGTCACCCAGAGGAAACCCACGCAGACACAGGGAGAACACAACACACTCTTCACAGACAGTCACCCGGAGGAAACCCACGCAGACATAGAGAGAACACACCACACTCCTCACAGACAGTCACCCAGAGGAAACCCACGCAGACACAGGGAGAACACAACACACTCTTCACAGACAGTCACCCGGAGGAAACCCACGCAGACACAGAGAGAACACACCACACTCCTCACAGACAGTCACCCGGAGGAAACCCACGCAGACACAGGGAGAACACACCACACTCCTCACAGACAGTCACCCAGAGGAAACCCACGCAGACACAGGGAGAACACACCACAATCCTCACAGACAGTCACCCGGAGGAAACCCACGCAGACACAGAGAGAACACACCACACTCCTCACAGACAGTCACCCGGAGGAAACCCACGCAGACACAGGGAGAACACACCACACTCCTCACAGACAGTCACCCGGAGGAAACCCACGCAGACACAGAGAGAACACACCACACTCCTCACAGACAGTCACCCGGAGGAAACCCACGCAGACACAGGGAGGGAACATTTTGGGACATTTTAGGACTAAGAACATGTTCAGAAACATCTTTAATAGTTGACGCTATCAGTTTTTTTAGCCGTTTTTGCTCTGTTGTCATCTTCTCAGCGCACTTTGTGTTTGTTTTGCTCCGTTTAACCAGGTCCGTGCACTCTCACATATACACGGGTGCAGCGCTGTGATCGGTGAGACTCAGATAAGGAGGCAGCCCCCCCACACCACCCCCTCACCCCCAAAAAAGAAAGGGTGGTCTTGCTTCAAAGTTGTGCCTGTGTGGATATGGATTCCCAAAAGAATATGCAAATGTACTGAAATATGAAATAGCTTCACTAGACAACACTGTGGCCATGAGTGGAGCACCCCCACCGTCTCCCCACCCCCCACCCCAAGGCCCTGAATTCCTACTCCCTCACAAAACATGTCAAGCGTTCCTCACCAAATACCTGCATTAATGTGACACTGGACAGAGGCAGTGGAGACAGAGGGCATTTACAATGCTAACGCGTGTGTTCTAGCATACCAACAAACCCGCAGACAAAACCACCCTAATGGGACTGGATGCACGCACACACACACACACATATGCATGCTCACTTTGATAGCCCTTGCTTGGGGCAGGTTTCATAGCAAGGGGCTGAAGATAATGTGTGTCCACTGGCAGGGTCAGGGAACCTAATTAAAGCCCCAGTGATAACATCTCACACTCGGCTTTGACTAAACACACTCTGGATGACTGTGTGTGCACACTCGTATACTAAAGTCTGGACACTACCTATCCCACTGGGATCAAGCGTAAATATGTATTTTTCTATTTAATTAAAAGGGTAAATAAATAAGACATGAAACAAATAAGCTGCAGTTTTGCAGCGGCCATGTTTTAAGTGATAGTTTCTTCCTCCAGTGTCGTAAACTATAAACGAGCCGTAAGTACGCATTAGAACTTTCAATAGTGTGTTTATCGGCCTCACAGTTCCGGGGCCCTGTCATCAGGAGATCACGGGGTTCAGACCCTACTGCCTTTTGGGCTCACTTTGTGGGTGCGTAGGATGGCTCCGTGTGTCCCTCTGTCTTTCAAGTTCATTGCCGGTTGATACACGTGATCCCGCTGATGATCTCCTCCAGCACGTTGCTCTGTCCGGTCGCAGCAGGTCGAAAAAAGAAATGTGAACTCAGGTTTGAACCAAAAACCTACAGAACACGTTTCTTAGCGCCTTCCTTTAACCGAAAAAGATTTGGCGGAACTGCACCAAGAGAAGCTTTGATACTAGTGTGTCACCCTGAAGGGGTCTGAATTATTTAGAGACATCTCTAATTGATCTAACCTAATTTAGCTCATTAAGCCCCCGGAGCCTCTGAATGTGAGAATCAGGTGGATGTGATTAGAGCTGCAGTTAAACTCTGCCGGAGAATCACCAGGAGCAAAACAGATTGAGGATCAGGTAATTGTACATTAGGGTCGCGCAGTGTGAGATGACAAGGGATGTGTGGTAATACTGTAGGATCCACGGGTGATGATCGTTAGTATATGTGTATAAGATGTATATGGTACGACATTCAGAACTTCTAATCGACATAATCTTGTCTATATCAATTATATAATTTATTTATTTTTTAGGTTCTTGTCCCCACTGTGTGTTCATGTACTGTGCCTTTAAAACCATACTACAATGCTATAGTCATGTGATTCTGCCCCCTATCTGCCACTTGGTAGCAACACGGAGGAGAACCTAAACGCCGAGGCCGACCGAGCGACTCGGATTGGACTTTCTGTGTTTTGACTTGAATTAAAACAACACTGAACAAAAAGAAGTCAAATGTAAACACTGAGAAAAAAACTGTATCAGTGACAAAAGCACAATCAAACACCAAATATAAACAGTGCTCAGAAAACGAGAGAGGAACAAGCTCCCGGCGACATTAGAAACAATACCCCAGCTTTAACACTGGAGCATATTACAGCACAAGCCTCGTCACTGAACTCTGAGTCAAAAACACAAACACAAAATAATCGTTCATTAATCGTAATCGTGGTAAAATGTACGATTAATCGTGATATTGATTTGCGCTCACATCGCCCAGCACTATGGGCTCTTTAATGTGCATTTGAACAGCAGTCTAACCTTGATACACATTCCACAAAAATATAACAAAAACACATGTGGGAAATTAAATTAAGGGTGTGTTCAGACTGGTCTGGTTCCGCAGGTTCGGAGCAAACAAGAAAATTATACATTGTTACATCTGAGTCCTGGTTGATTTCGAGTCGACACTGACACAAGAAAAAGACAAATGATGGACATATGACGTTTATTTTGTAGCCAGTCTTCAGAGTCGTGAGCAGGGCTTATTGCGTTCATTTGGGTTTTGAGCGGAGATAGTTTTACCGACTGAAAACACAGCATGAGGTGGTAACATGGAAAAGAGTCAAAACAGCGCTAGAAATATCTCCACTGCACGAACCAGAGCAGGTCTGTTACAGAGAGAAGACATGAATATTTGACGTTATTGTAGTTACTGACAGATATAAGTATGAATTAAAATGAAAATAGCAGCTTAATTTGCTTTAAAACTGACAATTTTATTAAATTGACGGAAAAACCCGAGCTCGCTACGGAAATTCTTGAACGCGACCGTGACGTCACTGGTGGACAACAGCTGAACAACGCCGCGGTAAAACACCGTTATGACCGACTGTTATGACAGTATCTAGCTAAATAACCAACATTATTCACGACAGTAGCCTAGCAATAAGCTAAACTCAAATGTAGAGGTACCGTTATTCTTGTAAATGTGATCGAAGTCGAACTCGAATTCCTCCGACACTATAAACCTCCGTAATGCAGCTACGTAGCCGAGTATAATCTGAGACACCGAGTTTAGCGAGTCAAGCTAACGTTAACTAACACCAACTAAAACAGGCGAAGTGAGTGTCCTTACCCTGTTTACCTCCATGTTACAGAGGCTCTTGAACACCTTTCGTTGGTGTCCTTACATGCCCATATTGTTGGAAAAGCGCCAGTGAAATGAGCTACAGATAACGGAGTGAGCGGATGGTCCTTTCCAAAGTGCCCGTTTAAAGTGGACAAATTTAGTCCATTTTCTGGATATTTTGGGATCTTTGGGCCATTTGGAACAACTTTACTAGAATGTGTTTATTAAATAGACTCACAAACCAAACCTGCATGTTTTTAATTCCTTTAAAGGAACACTACGTTTTGTATTTTTGCTCCTGGGCGCCCCCTACGGTTGCAGAGTGTAATTCACTGTCGCAGCACTGTCCTGAAATCAAGTGGGAGGGGGAAATGTACCCTCCACCAAATGTACATAGTGCAGTTTCTGCAATGCTAAGCCCGGAATAGCCACCACAGAGTTTCTATTCTCTTTATTACAAGTCATTAGTGCATCGTAATGAGTTTAAAGCTGTAATGTTAAGGTATTGAAAGGTACTCAATCCATTTTTAAGGCGAGGCAGGTTTGTTGTGACATTAGCCATCGCCGCTTTAACTCTTTCTCCACCTGATTCTAGAGTGAGACCCTGAGTATTTTAAGAGGCTAGTTAACGACAGAGAATCTTCAGAACGTTGTGTACACTCGCCACTTCTGACCCTTCACGCACAGCGTAGTGCCAGTCAGCACAAGTGTCTGTCTGCTGATGTGACTGACCTGGGCAGTCGGCGCTCTCCTCCTGCACACTGGGCTGTCCAGTGAGACTGCGTTAGCAGCAGTACACAGAGGCAGTGGTTGATATCAGAGTCAGAGGTCTTCGGTCGTGTTGGTGGCATTGTGTGTGTGTGTGTGTGTGTCAAGCGCACCACTGCTGTAATATTAGACCCTTCTCCTATGTTATCTACAGTCTCATTCAGCTCCTTTTTATTGCACCCTTTAATGAAGACTTTATCACAGAAATTCATATCACAATAAAAATATGAATAATCGTGCATCCCTCTCTAACTCGGCCGCTGCAGATATTTGCATCTCTTTGTTCTATGCTAATAAACGTATCAGTCCCTTGTTCATGTTTATGTAAGTGCTGCTTCCACTCGTTGGTGTGTAGTGTATAACAATCCCACCCTCGCTAATGGCTGCACCAGTTCATTATTAATTTATTTCTTGATTGATTCATTAACGTTAAGTGCACTTATGCGCTTTGCAGCTTTTTATTTCACACTCTTCCAGCCATGCTGCATTTGTCCTTTAATTTACTTTTATGTTTCACAAGAAAAAAAAGCCTTTACAAGCCACTAACATGTACCCCCTCCCTCCCTTTTCTTGAATGCATCCCTTAGCTTGGCCACTGTGTAAGTAAAGCTAGCACTAACCACTCATAACTGCTGCTACTGCTGCATGCGTTTCATTTCATTCACTGTTTAAAGTGTACATTGACGTTATATATTCCACATATATATATCAACATTAATGCTATCTCATTAATAATAACACCACTAATGTTTTTAATGCCATTCATTCATTTCCTTAATCTGAGCCTTCAAACTATCCCTAGTAGCGCAGCAGCTTGGACAAGCTACTTGTTTAAACACAGATACAGCAGTGTGTTTGGCCCCTTTCTGCAGACGGCACCATGCATTGGTCACAGCTACAAACACAGAAGCTGGAGCCATTACGTAACTAGGGCATGTACAGTACTGTGTAAAAGACGATACCTGATATTTAGACCTCTCTTTATCTTCTCTGGACTCTGCTGCAGGGGACAGTCCAGTTTCTTGTTTGATCTGTGATTTTTTCCTATTTATAATAAAAACAAAGCATCTGCAGAGCTGTGCCCCCCCCCCCCTCATCCCCAACTCAAGCAGAAGTGCCGTCCCCATCTCTCAGTGATAAGGGCTTAAAAATGGAGAGTTTCAGTGCCCTACCAGGCCTCGCACATTAAATACACCCTCAGAATTAGCTCCTGAGGAATTAACAACGTAATAATACACTGGTTGATTTGGACCGGATGTTTAAGACACAAATGATGGTCTCTGGCTTTTGCACAGTACTCTATAGTGATATATATGTGCTACTGGTCTGGAATATGCTCAGTCACTGGTGCTCTCAAAGGATACATCTACGCTGTACATTGTTTTCTGTTTGTGTTAGATGCTACACTTCCTGCATGCTACTGTCCTGCACAGAGTATTAGAAAGTATTCTACCATCACAGTAGGATTGTGTTTGTTTCTGTCTCTTTCTCTGTCCCCCAGCTGCGGTCTGGAGGCTCGCAGATTCTGGAGGGCTGCATTGCAGAGATTCCCAATATTTCCAGTCTGGACCTATCAGACAATGGTGAGTTAAAGAAGAATTCTGGTCTAAAACTAGAGTTTAATATGTTACACAGTCAGAAAAAAAAGACACTCTACAGGTAGATTATTGTCGTTCACTAAAGGAGGTATCAGTATTCTTCCTATTTCCGGCCGTCCCCTAATTCCGGCCACTGCTGTATATGGTACAATTCCACTCTATCTCTCTTCGCCAATCGCATTGGGTAAAACAATAAAACATAAGTTCAAGCCTTAGTAGGGCATTTAAACATCAGTCTTGCAAGAAATCACATATCTAAACAATATTTAAGTCTCTCTAACAGTGTTGTAATTCTTTGTGTGCAAAACTGCTTGTGGAACACAACACATTTCCATTTCGTGACGGATATTTCCCTCAGTGTAAAAGTTAGCTTAGCGGTTAGCTTCCTTTTCTCTGAGGGGAAAATCTACCGCCATTTTAATCCTTACATGTAGAGTACGGATACCAACACAGGACAAACGTAATCTCATTGTGAACCTCTCAAAACCACTGAATGTGGTAGCAACTGTCTCGTTTGACTGTCACAAGCAGCGGAGGTGGCCGAAGTTAGGGGGCGCTAGTAATCTTAGCAGTATTGGCATCTACTTAAACAAAAGTGTTTTTATCTAAAAACATATTTTCTTTCAAAGTCAAGCAAGTCTTGGACATTAATCTACACACATTTGACTCCTGAAAAATGTTGATTTGAGTGAATAAAGTAAATCTATGTATTTACAGTTAGCTAAGTTAGCTAACAGTAGCTAACTACAGTTCGCTAATTTCCAATATTGTAATTAAAGTGGCCTGAACTTGGGGTAATTACGCTACATACAATGTAGCTTTAAAGGTACAACTGTGGTTTTAAATTTCAGTTGTGTACGCCGTATCAACCCCAGACACAACCCTAAATACAACAGACCTATCATTAGTGTAACAGTGTACTTCTTTATTCAACACTAAAGGGACACCAGAGACGGGGTTTAGTTTGTAGTCCTTATCTGATACATCACTTCCTGTCGTTTGAGTAATTAACTTCCTGTAGTGTAGTGAAGACTGAAGGCACAATTAACACAGTCACATGACTACAGTAAGATATTCCACTGCCTGGCTAGCTCCCTAGCATTCTCATGTTCTATCACAATAAAAATATGGGATTCTCTTGCTTTTAAACTGGACCGTCTCACTCTGCACTCTACTGCAGCACCACTGTAGAAGTCTTTGCGCTCTCACATAGACCCTGGTCCAGCGCTGTGATAGGAGAGACTCGGACGAGGGGGTGGGACAGTTGTACAATGTGTGCAGTCTCACAAAATGAGAAAGGCTCGATTTATCTCATGTTTTCTGACTATAAACCAATACACACAAAGTGCACTTACACTGAACAAGGGGTACTTCCCCTTTAAGTTTGTGAGTGTGTAAAACAGCTCGGTTTTAGTTGTGATTGTTGTATTACACCATAATTTGATTGTGGTCGGATCTCATTTGCATTTTCTCATTGTATTTGTAATCTGTGTTTCATTAAGACCCACTAAAGATAAGAAGATGCTGTTGGGCTTTAAATCGCTGCTGCCTTTTGTTTTGAGAGGGTTCCTCTGTCCATCGTTACAGACTCCGAGAGCCTGAGAGACATTGGACTCTCCCCTGTGGATTCCACTCTCAGATTTAAACCCCTCCATAAGTCGCCTGCTTCTAATGACTCTCCTGATTGACAGTTTTCAATGCGAGATAATGGATATACTGTCCTCCAGCTATTGCCCATTCAGACCACTATACCGCATACTTTATTAGTTACAGGGGACTGTTCTGATAAATCCCACTCCTGACCGTCTCTTCTGCTACAGAACTCTCAGGGCCTCAATGTCATGCATGAATTCCCAACATCCATCTATTGGTTAGTTACATTTCACAGGACTAAATAATGGCCGGTGTTCATTGTTCTGATGGCGGACCCTAAGCTAGAGTTTGTAGTTCCGTAGTTTATTAATATCCCAGCTGTTATTAAACTGATCATTAGTGACTATATGTTATTGTTTTGTCTTTGTACAGCACCAAACTTTTACAAGAACTATCTTCTCATTATTCATTCATTCAGTATCTGTAACCCTCGCGGTGGGTCCAGAGCCTACCTGGAATCATTGGGCACACAGCGGGAACACACCCTGGAGGGGGCGCCAGTCCTTCACAGGGCGACACAGAGACACTCACACACTCACACTTTTGAGTCTCCAATCCACCTACCAACGTGTGTTTTTGGACTGTGGGAGGAAACTGGAGCACCTGGAGGAAACCCACGCAGACACAGAGAGAACACACCACACTCCTCACAGACAGTCACCCGGAGGAAACCCACGCAGACACAGAGAGAACACACCACACTCCTCACAGACAGTCACCCGGAGGAAACCCACGCAGACACAGGGAGAACACACCACACTCCTCACAGACAGTCACCCGGAGGAAACCCACGCAGACACAGGGAGAACACACCACACTCCTCACAGACAGTCACCCGGAAGAAACCCACGCAGACACAGGGAGAACACACCACACTCGTCACAGACAGTCACCCGGAAGAAACCCACGCAGACACAGAGAGAACACACCACACTCCTCACAGACAGTCACCCGGAGGAAACCCACGCAGACACAGGGAGAACACACCACACTCCTCACAGACAGTCACCCGGAGGAAACCCACACAGACACAGAGAGAACACACCACACTCCTCACAGACAGTCACCCGGAGGAAACCCACGCAGACACAGGGAGAACACACCACACTCCTCACAGACAGTCACCCGAAGGAAACCCACACAGACACAGAGAGAACACACCAACTCCTCACAGACAGTCACCCGGAGGAAACCCACGCAGACACAGAGAGAACACACCACACTCGTCACAGACAGTCACCCGGAAGAAACCCACGCAGACACAGGGAGAACACACCACACTCCTCACAGACAGTCACCCGGAGGAAACCCATGCAGACACAGGGAGAACACACCACACTCCTCACAGACAGTCACCCGGAGGAAACCCGGGAATCGAACCCACAACCTCCAGGTCCCTGGAGTTGTGTGACTGCGACACTACCTGCTGCGCCACCGTGCCGCCCTATCTTCTCATAGTTAAACCCAAAACAGCATGCCACATCGCCCCCTGTAGTTCCTTCCTGTAATTGCAATCTGTCACAATGCCAGTGTTTGTCGTGACAGTTATAGAGCATGCTGTCCACCTAAGATCAGCTCTGTGGTCAGAATCTGAACGGTTTAAAGTCGTGGTTCTGCAGATGAGGACTGGTCTAAGTGTACACCAGCGGTAACTTTCTAAAACTTCTTCAGTTCCCGTTGTTAAAGAGTGTCTTTTGGTAAGAATTGGTGTCATGTTTTGGGTCATTTCTGTCTTCTCCTCAGGGCTGGACTCGGACATGAGCACTCTGCTGGTGTGGCTGGCCAAGAACCGCTCCATACGCCACCTCTCTTTGGGGAAGAACTTCAACAACATCAAATCAAAGTGAGTGTATGAGTGTGTGTGAGACAGAGAGAGACAGAGACAGACACAGAGAGAGAGAGAGGGACAGAGACAGACACAGCGAGAGAGAGACAGACAGACACAGTGAGAGAGACACAGAGAGACAGAGACAGACAGAGAGAGAGAGATAGACAGACACAGCGAGAGAGACAGACAAAGAGAGAGAGAGAGAGAGACACACAGCGAGAGAGAGAGACAGAGACAGACACAGCGAGAGAGACAGACAGACACAGAGAGAGAGAGAGACAGACACAGAGAGAGAAAGAGAGAGAGACAGACACAGAGAGAGAGAGAGACAGACACAGAGAGAGAGAGAGAGAGAGAGAGACAGACAGACACAGTGAGAGAGACACAGAGAGAGAGAGACAGACACAGAGAGAGAGAGACAGACAGAGAAACAGAGACAGACAGACACAGTGAGAGAGACACAGAGAGACAGAGACAGAGAGAGAGAGAGACAGACAGACACAGTGAGAGAGACACAGAGAGACAGAGACAGACACAGCGAAAGGAGAGACAGAGACAGACACAGCGAGAGAGAGAGAGAGAGAGAGAGACAGACAGACACAGTGAGAGAGACACAGAGAGAGAGAGACAGACACAGAGAGAGAGAGACAGACAGAGAGACAGAGACAGACAGACACAGTGAGAGAGACACAGAGAGACAGAGAGAGAGAGAGACAGACAGACACAGTGAGAGAGACACAGAGAGACAGAGACAGACACAGCGAAAGGAGAGACAGAGACAGACACAGCGAGAGAGAGAGAGAGAGAGAGAGACAGACAGACACAGTGAGAGAGACACAGAGAGAGAGAGACAGACACAGAGAGAGAGAGACAGACAGAGAGACAGAGACAGACAGACACAGTGAGAGAGACACAGAGAGACAGAGAGAGAGAGAGACAGACAGACACAGTGAGAGAGACACAGAGAGACAGAGACAGACACAGCGAAAGGAGAGACAGAGACAGACACAGCGAGAGAGACACAGAGAGAGAGACAGACACAGCGAGAGAGACACAGAGAGAGAGACAGACACAGCGAGAGAGACACAGAGAGAGAGACAGACACAGCGAGAGAGAGATGAGGAAAAAGAAGCTTCAAATGAGAGTTGGTTTGATGTTTACCTTTGAATGTACTCTGACATAAAATATTCATGGCTAAGTCAGATGTGTAAGTGTATGGTTCAGAAAATATTTTTTAGATGGCCTGTGTGTGTGTGTGTGTGTGTGTGTGTGTGTGTGTGTGTGTGTGTGTGTGTGTGTGTGTGTGTGTTTAAAGCTGCCAGAATGCTTTATTCCCTTGACTTGAAACCTCTTTCTTTGCTCTGAAGCTTTGTTGTGAAGTATTTCTTGAACATTGACGTGCTCTGTTTCGTGCCGCGGCTGGACCTTCAGCTGGACGCCCTGCAGCTCTCTGTGCTCTTTCTTTGAGAAGAGGCTTTGATAAAGTGTGATTTCAAACGCCGTGTTGTGTTTTTCTGAAGGGACTCAGAGTTGTTTGTATTGTGTTCTCTCTCTGTTCCTCACACAGGAACCTGGCACCTGTCCTGGACAACTTGGTCCACATGATCCAGGATGAAGAATCGGTGAGCACTGGCTGAGGCTTCTGTAGCACTAACATACAGCAGTTGAACTCTGAACCTCCTTTATCTCTGAGTGTAATGTCACTGTTACGTCACGTTTAAGGAGAAGGAAATGCGTCTGAAGTAAGAGTGATGAAGGGTAAAGCTCCATCTGCTGGGGTTCAGAGCTGTTTGCTCTTCCTCCTTTGTGTTTGTTTTCCTTAAAGCTCCCATCATCAGAACTGATTGGGACAGCTGTAGTGGAGCATTTTAGCTGCAGTGACATATGAGGGAGCTTTAATGAATACAGCTCTGCAGTCTTTCCCACATGCAGTAATCTTCAGGTTACACTCTGTCTCTGCCCAGATAGGGTCTTTCAGCCCGTCAAGGTGTGTGTGTGTGTGTGTGGCTGGCTGGCTCTGTCACCCTGTTGAAAGCTCTTTATCGGAAAGTTCAGGTGGGACGGGGAAACCTCATTTTGTGTGTGTGTGTGTGTGTTTGTGTGTGTGGCTGTGTGTGTGTGGCTGTGTGTGGCTGTGTGTGTGTGGCTGTGTGTGTTTGTGTGTGGCTATGTGTGTGTGTGTGTGTGTGTGTGTGTGTGTGTGTGTGTGTGGCTGTGTGTGTCTGTGTGGCTGTGTGTGTCTGTGTGGCTGTGTGTGTGTGTTTGTGTGTGGCTATGTGTGTTTGTGTGTGGCTGTGTGTGTGTTTTTGTGTGTGGCTGTGTGTGTGTGGCTGTGTGTGTTTGTGTGTGTGTGGCTGTGTGTGTGTGTGTGTCTGTGGCTATGTGTGTGTGTGTGTGTCGCGTGGCTGTGTGTGTTTGTGTGTGTGTGTGTGGATGCGTGTGTGGCTGTGTGTGTGTGTGTGTGTGTGTGTGTGTGTGTGCGCGCGTGTGTAAGACCTGATAATACGACACAAATTATGAGCATTAAATACATAAAAGCAGTTATTCATCCGTGCATAAACACAGTTACAGACTGCCTGCGGTGAATGACATGCATTTGTTTTCTGTTTCAAGAAACTTTCACACGACGTGGAAACAAGCCGAGATTTGAGCGCAGTTGATGAATCAGCTTCACGGTGTGAAATAAAGTGCTGCCTACTAGTGCCTCGTTTACATATAATCTACACGACACATGCCCTAGTTCATACATATGTTTCAGTAATTATGGTCTACAGAGGGTTGTGAGCCAATGGCTGCGCTTGTAGGGGCTACGTAGCTGCTGCTGCATCCACTGAGTTTAGGGAGTGTTTGGGCAGAGTCAGCATTTTTTTTGTGTAATATATAATTGTTTAGTTAGTCATAATCCAAATATGGGCGGCACGGTGGCACAGCAGGTAGGTGTCGCAGTCACACAGCTCCAGGGGCCTGGAGGTTGTGGGTTCGATTCCCGCTCTGGGTGACTGTCTGTGAGGAGTGTGGTGTGTTCTCTCTGTGTCTGCGTGGGTTTCCTCCGGGTGACTGTCTGTGAGGAGTGTGGTGTGTTCTCCCTGTGTCTGTGTGGGTTTCCTCCGGGTGACTGTCTGTGAGGAGTGTGGTGTGTTCTCCCTGTGTCTGCGTGGGTTTCCTCCGGGTGACTGTCTGTGAGGAGTGTGGTGTGTTCTCCCTGTGTCTGCGTGGGTTTCCTCCGGGTGACTGTCTGTGAGGAGTGTGGTGTGTTCTCCCTGTGTCTGCGTGGGTTTCCTCCGGGTGACTGTCTGTGAGGAGTGTGGTGTGTTCTCCCTGTGTCTGCGTGGGTTTCCTCCGGGTGACTGTCTGTGAGGAGTGTGGTGTGTTCTCTCTGTGTCTGCGTGGGTTTCCTCCGGGTGACTGTCTGTGAGGAGTGTGGTGTGTTCTCCCTGTGTCTGTGTGGGTTTCCTCCGGGTGACTGTCTGTGAGGAGTGTGGTGTGTTCTCCCTGTGTCTGCGTGGGTTTCCTCCGGGTGCTCCAGTTTCCTCCCACAGTCCAAAAACACACGTTGGTAGCTGGATTGGCGACTCAACAAAAAGTGCCTGTAGGTGTGAGTGTGTGAGTGAATGTGAGTGTGTGTGTGTTGCCCTCTGAAGGACTGGCGCCCCCTCCAGGGTGTATTCCCGCCTTGCGCCCAATGATTCCAGGTAGGCTCTGGACACACCGCGACCCTAAACTGGATAAGGGTTACAGACAATGAATGAATGAAAATTTTAAATGTTTGAATTAAATTACCATTATACGTTACACAAAATACACTTTAAAGCTTATTGGTACGTAATATATACACAATATGGACAAACATTTGCTGCATTAACAGTCTCTACATGTCTGGGAAGGTTTTAGCGGTGATGTTAGATCATTCCTTTGAAGATGTAAAGGCATGCAGTGAGGGCAGGTACTGGTTAGTTTTGGATCACAAACACCACTCCAACTCATCCCAGTGATATTAGTTGGTCCTCCATCACACTGCAGAGTACAGCCTGAATAATTGTCCTGCAGCACAGACAGTGCAGTCTGAAGCAGAAGGAAACATCATGACACTGAGTGTGTGGGTGCATTCGCCTCTCCTCGTAGCCCTCTTGACTTCTGCTGGGAAACCGTAGGCTACTGCTTAGAGACAGAAACACACACGCAATCTTGTATATGTGAATTGTAGGGACATATTACCTAGACATGTATTAATTTTGTGGAGACATTTCCAGAAGTAAAAAATCTACTTAACCCAACCTTAAAACATGAACTCACTTTAAAACATTTACATTGTGGGAACCAGCTGGTGGCCCCAACATCAAAGACAAGTCCCATACAAAGTGAGTGTGTGTATACAGGTATTGGTCCTCACAATGTGATCTATTTCTGGTACACACACACACACACACACACACACAGAGAAAAGAAACAAAGCTTTGTGTATGTACATAACCCAGTCTATATGTAGTCATCATTTAACCTGACTTGTGAAACCAGTATCGTGATCTGAATCCAATTGTGAGCTCAGTATATGGTTTTACTTCTGTAATTCTCCAATGAAGCCCTTTTCTGTTTCCTCTTTCTCTTCCCTGTCACAATGAGTCTGAATGTCCATCTCAAAAGCTCCTGCTATGAAAGGTTAAATAACATATTCATTCATTCATTCATTATCTGTAACCCTTGTCCAGTTCAGGGTCGCGGTGGGTCCAGAGCCTACCTGGAATCATTGGGCGCAAGGCAGGAGCACACCCTGGAGGGGGCGCCAGTCCTTCACAGGGCAACACACACTCACACATTCACACCTACGGACACTTTTGGAGTCACCGATCCACCTACCAATGTCTGTTTTTGGAACATGGGAAGAAACCCACGCAGACACAGAGAGAACACACCACACTCCTCACAGACAGTCACCCAGAGGAAACCCACGCAGATACAGGGAGAACACACCACACTCCTCACAGACAGTCACCCGGAGGAAACCCACGCAGACACAGAGAGAACACACCACACTCCTCACAGACAGTCACCCGGAGGAAACCCACGCAGATACAGGGAGAACACACCACACTCCTCACAGAGAGTCACCCGGAGGAAACCCACACAGACACAGGGAGAACACACCACACTCCTCACAGACAGTCACCCGGAGGAAACCCACGCAGACACAGGGAGAACACACCACACTCCTCACAGACAGTCACCCGGAAGAAACCCACTCAGACACAGAGAGAACACACCACACTCCTCACAGACAGTCACCCGGAGGAAACCCACTCAGACACAGAGAGTGCACTGTTCTCCACCCTGGTTTTTGTGGGATTCAGCAGCATGGAGACAATCCCACAATGCAATGCAAAGAGTAGTGTACAAACCCATGTAAACAACAGGAAGCCATTTTGGACACAGGGAGGGAGAGAGACAGTGAGGTGGTTGGGGTGGGGGGGGGCTGAAGGAAAGGAGGCGACTGTGAGGAGGGAGAACTTTGAGAAACTGGGCTGGAGTCATCAGTGTCTTCTGTTGGAGCGGTGGAGCTAGACCCTCTTTGAAGAATGGAGGTGGGCGTGAAATAAAATGGAGAAAAGGGATCACGGGGAACAGAAGGAATGGAAAACTTATCAGAAAGGGGAGGGGCCTCAGACTCTGTCCTCTCCTGTGGTTTTGGAAATAAATTGGCGCTGTGTTTTTGTCGTAAAGTCTAGATTTCTGTCGGAGTGTTCTCGTGAGAAAAGAGTGGGTGTTCTGAAAACCCCCCTCCTCTCTTTTTTCTCTTTCTCTCACTCCTCTCACTCTGTCTTTCACTGCTCCTCTGACAAACGCAAACTGATGTCTCTTTCACTCTCTCTCTCTCTCTCTCTCGCTCTTTCTCACTCTTCTCTTTCTCTTGCACTCCTCCCTCTTTCACTCTTTCTCTCTGTTTCTCCATTGCAATCAATCAATCATTCTCTTTCTCTCTCTCTCTGTCTCTGTCTCTCTCACTGTCTCTCTCTTTCTCTCTCTGTCTCTCTCTTTGTCTCTGTCTCTCACTGTCTCTCTCTCTTTCTCTGTCTCTCTCTCACTGTCTTTCTCTCTCTGTCTCTCTCGCTCTTTCTCACTTCTCTCACACTTCTCTTTCTCTTTCACTCTTTCTATCTGTTTCTCCATTGCAATCAATCAATCATTCTCTTTTTCACTGTCTCTGCCTCTCTCTCACTGTCTCTCTCCCTTTCTCTCTCTCTGTGTGTGTGTGTGTGTGTGTGTGTGTGTGTGTGTATACAAAGCCTGAATAGAGTCAGTACCTGGTCAGACTTTATCGGTGACCTGAATAGTTCAGTCAGCACTTGTTCCTTGTGAATCTGTTTCTTTCAGCAGGCAGTTATTAATAGACTGCAGTAACGGGACCGAGGTACTGTCACATTCATAGTCCTCGATCCTCCCTCTCAGCTTTTTCAAACGAGTGAAGAGTGGCGTGAAGACGCTCCTTAAAACCCTTGAATTACTTCGGTTTAAGGAATATTGAGGTGCATTGTGGACACATCACACACACACACACACGTTCAACTGGGCACACACAGTTGTACAATCTCCATCGAGAAGAGCAGACACTCTGGAGCAGCTGCACATGGCCCTTAAGTTACTTCATGCCCAACAGCAAGTGTAGGCTACAGAGGTTTAACCACAGGGTTGTGGAGCACTGTGTAACTGGGTTGTGGGAATCCTGTGCAGAGACTTAGAAGAAGTAGCTGTTATTACATCAAGGGCTTGGGGTGGTAGGAGCCTGTTTTCTAAAGTGTATTGCGTTTAAATGGTAGAGAACCTCAGGGATATTCCCCTCACTCCTGGTGTAATCCTAATGGAGCAGATCCAGGGACGACCTTTCCTTCAGCAGTGCGTCTGAAGGCCGCGTAAATGGAAGTAAGTCCTGGGCTTCTTCACATTCCTGAGCCCAAAGTGCTGTGGCTGGCTGCGGGGGGAGAGTCTGGCTCTGAATCAGACTAATCCCGAGGAGAACTCCAGCGTCTCCTCCCGCTTTAACGGACTTCTCCAAATCTACTACCGGATCCCTGTGGTTTTAATAAGGCTTTCAACAGGCGTGGTTAAGGAGCAGCTTTCTCTCGCTCTCATTCTCTTTCTCTTCCTTTCTCTCTCTTGCTCTCACTCTCTTTTTCTCTATTTTTCTCTTTCTATCTCTGTCTCTCTCTCTCTCTCACTCCCTTACTTTCTTGCACTCTCTTGCTCTCGCTCTCTCTCTCTGTCTCTTGCTCTCGCTCTCTCTCTCACTCTATCTCTTCCTTTCTCGCACTCTTTCTCTTTCTTGCTCTTTCTCTTTCTCACTCTCTCTCTCTATCTGTCCCTTGCTCTCGCTCTCACTTTCTCAGTCTATCTCTTCCTTTCTCGCTCTCTCTCTCTGTCTCTTGCTCTCGCTCTCTCTCTCACTCTATCTCTTCCTTTCTCGCACTCTTTCTCTTTCTTGCTCTTTCTCTTTCTCACTCTCTCTCTCTCTGTCCCTTGCTCTCGCTCTCACTTTCTCTCAGTCTATCTCTTCCTTTCTCGCTCTCTTTCTCTCTCTCTCTATCTGTCTCTTGCTCTCGCTCTCTCACTCTATCTCTTCCTTTCTCTCTCTCTCTCTCTCTCTCTCTCTCTCTCTCTATCTCCCCACTCTTTAACTGATCGACTTCTAAACTCCTCACACTGTGAAGCAGCTGTCAGTGTTTGATATCCAGATCCTTCTTATTTGAAATGGCAGACAAAATAATCCTCTGTGTGTGTGTTTGTGTGTGTGTGTGTGTGTGTGTGTGTGTGTGTGTGTGTTTGTGTGTGAGAGAGAGAGATTTTCAAGGAGCAGTGTGGAGTAATTAAAGGCTAAACAGGAGATGAATGGTACAACTCCTTTAACAGGTGAATGTGTTTCTGCTGGATCTGTTGTGCACCTCCTGCTGTAAATTACATGAGGTCAGAGTGAGGCTTTTATTATGAAGTGTTGAAGTGTTGTGATAAAGACTGAGTGCTGTGAGGATGCTCCTGTGAAATCAGTGTCACGCAGCATTAGAAACAAAGGCTCTTTTCTTTTCAGTATGAACAGAAGTGTGGAAGTGAGTGAAGTGCGTGGACGTGAGTCACGTGTGCCGACTGCTTGAATCACACACACAGGATCCATGTTTACAAGCTGTCACACACTGATCAGCCATAACATTAATAACACGTCCTTGTTTCTATGTGCTCTTTTTACACTTACTTTACAGCTACAGTCTTCAGTCCGCCTTTGGCTCCACCCCCTGAACCCATGTTGTTTAAGTAGGGTATATTATTGGTGGGATATTTCAGTCCATCAGTGGCTCTGAGCGGTTTGAAAACTCCAGCAGCACTGCTGTGTCTGATCCACTCTACACCAGCACAACACACACTAACACACCAGTTCGTGTGACCCAGATCGTATCTGTGTTATAGTGGTTCTGTGGGGTTAAATGGGGCTAACAAAGTATGCAGAGCAACAGAGTGACTACTGTCTGTAATTGTAGAAATACAAAATGCATCTCTATTGTCAGTGGAGCACAGAGAATGGAGAGTGACTGTAGAAACGAGGTGTTAGTAATGTTATGGCTGATCGGTGTATGCTTACAGCTTGTTTTCCTTGGAAACAAACACTCAGACCGTGATGAACAGTGCATGTTAGATACTCGAGGACGTGACACGATAAGAGGAAGCAGTCACGTTACAAAATGAATCACGCAACCCACATGAATCGTGCAAAACCCACATGTTGTGACGGGAGCAGATAGATTCCTGCCAGAGTTTGCGTGAAGTAAACCCCAGAGCACTGATTTCAGGAGAAGCATTTTCAGGACATCATTTCTCTGATCCACTTTTGCCCTCGACTAAAAAGCTCTCTACTGCCTCTATAGGCAGCCATGTCAATCAGACACATTTTAACTGAATCATTTGGGACATTTTATACACTTAATGAATGATCTGTGAGCTGCTTTGTTCAAAATACCACAAGGATCAAACAACACAGCACTTTGCTTACCCTAACTGAACAGCCCTGTCTAGAACGACAGATTTCATCATCTGTGAACCTGATTAAGAGGCACCCAGAAGTGAGGCATAAGGAGCAGAAGCTCAGCTTTTAGCTGTTTTCACTCGGTTCTTTTTCTTCTCCGTTCTTAGTTTCTTAGTTTTTACTCAGTGCTGTTATTTCTCTCCACTTGTTGTGTCTGTTTTGCTTTGTTTAATCTTGTCTTTGTGATTACACAAAGGATGTGATTGGATTGTGACTCGATTTATGTTTTCAGACTTACGCATATAAAAAAAATCTGTGTTTTTTTTTTTTTCATGGTGTGTGAGTAGGTGGGGTCCAGATACACACATTAATGAGCTAATGCAGAAAAAGTGATTTTTGTCTTTGAAATATGTCCCCTTTAACATTTAACAATGGGATGTAACAAGTTGGCTAACTAGCTATGGTTAAGGCAAGCTAGCACTTGCTATTTGTTAGCTGACTAGCTATGGTTAAGGCAAGCTAGGACTTGCTATTTGTTAGCTGACTAGCTATGGTTAAGGCAAGCTAGCACTTGCTATTTGTTAGATAATTAGCTATGGTTAAGGCAAGCTAGGACTTTCTATTTGTTAGCTGACTAGCTATGGTTAAGGCAAGCTAGCACTTGCTATTTGTTAGATAATTAGCTATGGTTAAGGCAAGCTAGGACTTGCTATTTGTTAGCTGACTAGCTATGGTTAAGGCAAGCCAGGACTTGCTATTTGTTAGCTGACTAGCTATGGTTAAGGCAAGCTAGGACTTGCTATTTGTTAGCTGACTAGCTATGGTTAAGGCAAGCTAGCACTTGCTATTTGTTAGATAATTAGCTATGGTTAAGGCAAGCTAGGACTTGCTATTTATTAGCTAATTAGCTTGGCTAGCTGTAGCCTAAGGTGTAAAGCTAGCTAAAAATGCTAACTAGCAGTGTCAAATATGGAAAATGGCATTAATCAACAAAACTAAAATGGCAGTATAAGATGTAAACACAAGGACTGATATATTTCCACCGTTCTCTATTAAAGATTGTCCACACATTTATTTTTTTTTAAAGTCACAGTCCATGTCGGTCATCTTTAATAATTAAGCACTGAAGCTGTCCTTAACTTCATGTGAAAAATGAATGTTGAATGGACCAGTAGAAATCTGTCCAAATGACTGAATATCATTTAATTTAGAAGTTACAGTTTGCAAAAAGCGGTAAGCGTTGTGACCTTCTTCTCTTCCTCCCTCAGCCACTGACGTCTCTCTCTCTGGCGGACTCCAAGCTGAAGGGTGACTTGACCATCGTCCTGAACGCTCTGGGCAGTAACAGCTCGCTGACCCGTGTGGACATCAGTGGAAATGGTATGGGAGATATGGGGGCCAAGATGCTGGCCAAGGCCCTGCAGATCAACAGCAAGCTGAGGTGAGAGAGTGTTTTTAATGTGATGTGGCAGTCTGGCAAAGCTATAAACACAGGCCATTTTAAATATGTTGCTTTTGTGATGTCACAAACCAACACATTCATTTTAGAACCACCTACTGCTGAACTACGGAGGAGTGTTTCAGATGAAGGAGATGCAAATGAAGCAGAGTGAACATATTTACATACATTTGTCTTAAAGGCACAGTCTTGTTCAGAAGTGGGGATTGAAAAATAAACGTTAAAAATAAAGTCTGAATGTTTTTGGAAAAAGAAAAACAATAAACACTACAGGATTATGTTAAGTGTGAGAAAAAACATAAAAAACATAAAAAAGTAAAATATAAACAAATAAAGGTTGTAGGCCCTTTAAATCATAAAGGATTTCAAATCAGAGAAACTAACTCACCAGTGGACGTGAGGTGTTTATTGTGGCCTTTCAGCACCTGATCTGTTTCTCTCTCTCTCTCTCTCTCTCTCTCTTTTTTTTTTCTTTCTCTCTCTCTCTCTCTTTTTGTCTCTTTCTCTCTCTCTCTCTCTCTCTCTGTCTCTCACTCTTTCTCTGTCTCTCTCTTTCTTTCTCTCTCTCTCTCTTTTTGTCTCTTTCTCTCTCTCTCTCTCTCTCTCTCTCTCTCTCTCTGTCTCTCACTCTTTCTCTGTCTCTCTCTTTCTTTCTCTCTCTCTGTCTCTTTCTCTCGTTCTCTCTGTCTCTCTCTTTCTTTCTCTCTCTCTCTGTCTCTTTCTCTTTGTCTTTTTTCTTTCTTTCATTGTTTTTCTCTCTTTCTCTCTCTCTCTCTCTCTCTCTCTCTCTCTCTCTCTGTGTGTGTGTGTGTGAGAGAGAGAGAGAGAGAGAGAGAGAGAGAGAGAGAGAGAGAGAGAAAGAGAGGCTGACATTATTGATTTGTAATGCCGTTGCTCCATCTGCTCTTTTCCGACTGATTGTCTGTTCACTTCACCAGGACGGTCATCTGGGACAGAAACAATGTGAGCCCCCAAGGTCTTCAGGACGTAGCAGCAGCGCTGGAGAAGTATGTACGACTATTAATGTGTGTATGTGTGTGTGTGTGTGTGTGTGTAATAGTGTGTGCAATAATATCATCCCACAAATTTATATATGACTAAAATGTCATTAGTTTTAATTAAGACTGGCTCAGTGAAGGCTGTAAACACCTGTGTGTGTCTCTGTTCTCAAAACCACCCCCCGTACCATAGTGTTTACCTGGGCTGTCCAACAGAACGTGGTAAAGGTTTGAACTCTCCCAGGTTCATAAATGGAAACTAAACGTTGTTTTATAAAACCGAAGGAAACTAACATATTGAAATACAGTATAACTCCGCCTACTATTCAGTTAAGCCCCGCCTACTAATTCTGACCCAGCTGTCATTGGTTAATCTGTGCTGTTTTCCCATTGATTAACGGTAACTGTTCTTATTAAAGGGTGAAGAATGAAGAAGTGCTCTGTAAAACACAGCTTCTGAAACTGAACGGAGATACGACGAATACCATAGCATTTTAGCATTTATTTCTATGGTGTGGTTTAATATTAATATGAGGCGAAGTTCTTCGTGTAGCTAATACTGATCAAGCCTTAGTTCCATATGAGGGAGGGAGGGAGAGAGGGTGAGAGAGGGTGAGAGAGAGGGAGAGGGAGAGAGAGAGAGAGGGAGAGAGAGACAAAATTATTCAACCTTCTGCTACACCTCTCCTCTGGGATTTAGCTCTTTCATATCTCCATTCCTTTGTACGATGAAGAGAAGAGACTACGTGTGTGTGTGTGTGTGTGTGTGTGTGTGTGTGTGTGTGTGTGTGTGTGTGTGAGCGGTAGAAGCTGTAGTAGTAAGCAGACCTGGGAGTTCTTTCAAAGGAATGTGTGAGGTATTTAATACTGTATCTTGATGTAATCGCACCGTTGACATAGTGTCGTAGAACCATATCTCTCTCCTTGCATCACCTTGATTTGAATCCCATTTGCATAATGACCACCGGGGCCCTGGTATTGGCTGCCTGCTTCCCGCCAAATAGTGCTCCACTGAGACACAATTTGGCAGCTGCTAGCAAGCTCAGCTACTGTGGAAAACGCTGGGGAGGCTAGAAGCTAGAGAACGGAAGGAAGGAGAGGGGGATGGGGGTGTTCAGCTGACAGAAGGCGGGATCGGCTTGTGCTGTCTGTGTGTTTCACTGGAGATTTTAAAGGAATATTTCCAGATGTAAATAATCCCACAAATGTAGTCGACTGACCAGGACATGTTTACTGTGCTTCACTGACATGAGCTTATTACATTTTGCCCTAGAGTTGTGAAGCTAATGTGGCTAATTAGCTGAAGCTTATAGCATCCAGTTAGCATTGTGCTTACATTATAAATCATGTAATAATAACAGTAGCCATTCTCTTTCAGACAAGCTTATCGCAGTAGTCATGAGTTTCAGGGGTTAATCTGTAGCTAATCTGTTTTGACGTTATTCTTAAGTGATGTTGGTCTCTACCCAAACAGAAACACCAGTAGAACCTGCAGTTTTCCTGGTTTAATTTAAAGGAACTGGCTACTCACTCACTTGTGCATTCAATAACATACTCACTCATGTTTAGGAGCTGCACCACAAGGGGCACTGTTTCTCATATACTCAGGTTTGGCAACAGAGAGAACATTGAAATTCCACACAGATGGGACTAGAACTCAAGATCCCAGCGCTGAGAAGTGGACATTAAAGGCTAAGCAGCAGCGATATGAAAGTGTCAAACAAATAAATACAGTGGAGTTTGAGTTCCTAACTTGTGTTTATTGAGAGTCAGAAAACATGTTATTTCTTACTAATTGAAGGAATAAGGTTTAAAAGACCGTTGGTCCCCCCCCCCCCCCCCAGCGGTGTTGGGAAACTCTAATAGGCGTCTTGCCTGTGACGTAGATGGTGGACAACACTCTAGAAGCTGCACTTAATTTAATGCAGAATGAGGAAAAGGTGTGTTGTTTTTGGCTGCAATCATTCAATGTACAGTGGGACATCTGTGAACAAATGGCCCAAAGATCCCAAAATATCCAGAAAATGGACTAAATTTGTCCACTTTAAACGGGCACTTTGGAAAGGACCCTCCGCTCACTCCGTTATCTGTAGCTCATTTCACTGGCGCTTTTCCAACAATATGGGCATGTAAGGACACCAACGAAAGGTGTTCAAGAGCCTCTGTAACATGGAGGTAAACAGGGTGAGGACACTCACTTCGCCTGTTTTAGTTGGTGTTAGTTAACGTTAGCTTGACTCGCTAAACTCGGTGTCTCAGATTATACTCGGCTACGTAGCTGCATTACGGAGGTTTATAGTGTCGGAGGAATTCGAGTTCGACTTCGATCACATTTACAAGAATAACGGTACCTCTACATTTGAGTTTAGCTTATTGCTAGGCTATTGTCATGAATAATGTTGGTTATTTAGCTAGATACTGTCATAACAGTCAGTCATAACGGTGTTTTACCGCGGCGTTGTTCAGCTGTTGTCCACCAGTGACGTCACGGTCACGTTCAAGAATTTCCTTGGCATTGAGCACCACTCCTCTAAGACCACAATCCAATAAAAACATATGTATTTATCAAAAATAAGGTAGTAAACAGACATACACAGTGCTGTGGATATGCACGCACCTTTCTTGGACATTGTACTGAAAGTGATTTACTGGATTATTTGGAGTCCTACTTCTCCAGAGCCACTGGTTTGGCAAATGCCGTCATTTCCTATTGATGTATCTAGCACCCACCAGGAGACCCCTCATTCATCACCTTTCAAGACAGAGGTGGCCCAGCCCCAGTGTTGTCTGGCTTTGGAGATAACTCACCAATATGGGTTTAAAGCCAGGAATGCAGGTCTAACAGCCTATTGTTTGATCTGCTGCGTTGTAGCTGCATGCGCCTTAGTGACCTGACCTTGACCTAAGCAGCTGTTTACTGAAACTGATTGGGAGCCCACAGACAAAGATGGATTTTGATTTTCAGATAGGATAACCTATATTTGCCCCACCACAGGCGTCAGAAAATCCACTCTCACTGTCCGACCCTTAATGGACTGCTAGAATCCCCCGTGTCTGCTCCAAAACAGACCCCCGCTCCTCACTGTTTGCCCATGTAATCATGCATAATTTCCTCTGATTCACCATGACCGGGATCAAGGCTGTTGTGAAAGAAAGCCCCTCCCCCCTCATTTCCATTGAGAGCAGTGCATGCAGAGATAGAGCGTGTGGATCAGCGGACCAGGTGCGGCCCCTCTAGACCACCATTTAACACTTTCAGAGGGAGCTGGAGAGACCTGGTCTCTTCATACCCTCATCTTCATTTGGCGTTGTGACTGACATCAGTGCCTTTAGCCTGAGCTTTACACTAAACTGTGAGATCCCTGCACTAAACAGTGTGGTTTAAATTGTTTGAAGTAACTTTAGACTACAAGCTAAATTTAGCTAACGTTGGTATACACACATGAATGCACATGCTAACCTTTACTAGCCAGTATAATTAAACTTAAAACAGAGAGTGGGAAATCAGTGATTACTCTGGGTGTGTCTGATTATGGATTACATTCATATATTGGTCTGACTTACATTTGTCCAGAAACTTAGCACTAGCTCTGTCCGCCGTACCACTGATCCGATATGCCATTTTATTATAACAAGTGCTGCTGAGTATACTGAAGCAGAGGACTATGGGAAGTGTAAGGCAGCAAAGGATACCTCTGTTACTTACTCAAACAAATGGAGAAGCCTTAGCAATCAGCATTTGGGCATTTCAGACACAACCGGCGCAGTCGAATGGCTGTTGGCCTGTAGTGTTTGTTAGCATTAGCATTAGCTTTGTATTAGCAGAACGCTAATTTGCGTCATGCACTGTGGTGTAAATGGAGGACTTCCATACATAAAGGTATAGGCATTGAGATGTAGAAACAGGGTTCAAACCAATATTTCTCTCTCTATCTCCCATTCTCTCTCTCTCCCCTTCTATTTCTCTCTCTCTCGCTCCCTCTCGCTCTCTTTCCACTTCTCTCTCTGTCTCTCTCTCTCCCCTTCTAATTTTCTCTCTCTCTCTCACTCTCTCTCTCCCTCTCCCCTTCTATTTCTCTCCTTCTCTCCACTTCTCTCTCTGTCTCTCTATCTCCCCTTCTCTCTCTACCTCTCCCCTAATATTACTCTCTCTCGCTCTCTCTCTGTCTCTCTCTCCATCTCTCTATCTCCCCTTCTCTCTCCCTCTCCCCTTCTATTTCTCTCTCTCTCTCTCTCTCTCTCTCTCTCTCTCCCTCTCCCCTTCTATCTCTCTTTCGCTCTCGCTCTCTCTCCTTCTATCTCTTTTTTTTTTTCTCTCTCTCTCTCTCTCTCCACTTCTCTCTCTGTCTCTCTCTCTCCCCTTGTATCTCTGGCTCATGAATATTGATGGTCTGTGGCTGTCTAAGGGTCCATATCACAATTTCTACAGGATCAGTAACCTCAGTAATGATGTCAAGTCTCAATCAGTTACCCCTTTCAGACCCTGATCTGTCATCACTGCCTCTGCAGATGCATCCCCCACCCCACCCCCAGAGCTGGTTTGCTCCATTTCAAGAAGCATTCAGCCTAGCCAACAGCTCCTGTATACTGGTTTTAAATTAGCTGTCCGTGTATAAATCTTTCTTCAATTAAATCAATTAAATAGGCCTTGCTGTTTATATTTAAATTTTGTGAAGGTAATGTATCCTCTTCATAAATCCATGAATCCATGCAAATCCCTTTATAACAGAGAAGCAGAACCACATGAGCGCAGGTGTGTTTTCTTTAGTCATTTGCGCGTTTAGTCAATGGCGCATTACGCCGTAATTGAATGCCTTGGCTGAAAGAAAGGGAGAGTGTCTTCTGACTGTTCAGATATTAAAACCTGTGTGTGTTAACTGTCATTTTCTTTCTTCAGGAACTTCACCATCCGATTCATGCCAATTCCCATCATAGATGCCTCCCAGGCGCTGAAAACCAGTCCAGAGAAAACTGAGGACGCCTTGCTGAGGGTGAGAACACACCTATCTCTGGGTAGACCTGTGCATGGAGATGGATAAAAAAAACCCAAAGTGACGGTTAAAACTCATTTACCGCTTGGATTTATTAAAAAAAAACAATACTTGCCCAACGCATGTGGGCATGGCATCCACCAGCCAACACACACCACACTCCCAGTGTAAGTCAGAAAACATAGGATAAAGATGGGGATTTAGACCCTGGACTGTGTTCATTTGGGTAGAAGGCCATATCTGGTCACATCCTAACCTATCCATATTTACTGTAGCTAGCATAGACGAGGAACAAAAGCTGCCTGTGTAATAACATATGTTTCAGGATACCCTCAGATCCCAGTGGAGTCACCATAGACGTTTGATATATAGGTGTCTAATTAGACCCCAGTAACTCATCCCATAGGGCCTCTGTTGAGCAGATTTCATTTGAGTAATGCTAAAAAGCTAATGCTAATGCTACAGAGCTAATGCTAATGCTACAAAGCTAATGCTAATGCTAATCACTCAGCACACCAGTGACACTGATGGTAGTGTGTGTGCTGTTGGTGTGAGTGTATCAGACTGATTGTGCACATGAGTATCATTCATAAGTTGAGAGAAGAGCCCGCTGAGTGTTGTTTTTCCTTCCAGATGGAGAACTACCTCTTTAGGAACCACGAGACCCGCAAATACGTGCAGGAGCAGGCGTATCGGCTCCAGCAAGGCATCGTCACCACCACCACACAGCAAGTGAGCGCATCTCTGTTTACATTAGCACTCCGACCTGCTGGAGGACCGAGTAACTTCACAGAGAACAAAACAAAAAAAAGGGGGAGGGGCCTCAGAGTGATGGTGTCGATGCTTGGACTGCTGCACCACTCAGGAGCCACTTGTGTGAATGAATGTTCAAGACCTCATTTGCATTTTTTGGGGTCTTACAACATTAGCTATAAACACAGTTAATCAACTGCAGCTAATATCCAGTAGCTTTTCATGAATAATTGTGAAAAACTGATGTAGATTCCCTCCAAATTTGCTAAGGCATGATGAAGCACTTGTTGGGAAACTGGAGATTGTTATAATTACTAATTAATTGTTGGAGGAATAAGCCTCTTGTGAAATTGCTGGAGCTGTGAAGTCAAGATTTCTCTTGCTTTAATAAAAAGTATTCCCTCCCTCTTTCCCTCTTTGAAGTGCAGCTGCACAATTTATGCTGCCTTCTGATCTCTCAGAGGGTGGAAAATGTGATTTCTGAAGTGCTTTCTCCTCGTTCCGAGGCCCAGCTCGGGGAGGAGGGACCCAGCTGAATAGGTAACCATTTCTCTTCCTCTCCAGATGATCGACCGAATATGTGTGAAGGTCCAGGACCACCTCAACTCCCTGAAGAACTCAGAGAAAGACACCATCCTGGAAGACGTCAGAGTAGCGGAGAACCTCATAAAGGACGCCAGGAACTCCAAAACGGTAACAGGGTTCAGAAGGGAATGTTTTATCACTCAGCTCGGATTCTGGGGGCGATGTGGTGGTTCTTCTATCCACTCATCTGTTAATTGCCAGGTTGTGAGGGTGTTATGTGGAAAGCAAAATGACAAAAGACCAGGAGAATGTTTAAATGTTCGATTGGGCGGCACGGTGGTGCAGCAGGGAATGTCGCAGTCACACAGCTCCAGGGGCCTGGAGGTTGTGGGTTCGAGTCCCACTCCGGGTGACTGTCTGTGAGGAGTGTGGTGTGTTCTCCCTGTGTCTGCGTGGGTTTCCTCCGGGTGACTGTCTGTGAGGAGTGTGTTGTGTTCTCTCTGTGTCTGCGTGGGTTTCCTCCGGGTGACTGTCTGTGAGGAGTGTGGTGTGTTCTCCCTGTGTCTGCGTGGGTTTCCTCCGGGTGACTGTCTGTGAGGAGTGTGGTGTGTTCTCCCTGTGTCTGCGTGGGTTTCCTCCGGGTGACTGTCTGTGAGGAGTGTGGTGTGTTCTCTCTGTGTCTGCGTGGGTTTCCTCCGGGTGACTGTCTGTGAGGAGTGTGGTGTGTTCTCCCTGTGTCTGCGTGGGTTTCCTCCGGGTGACTGTCTGTGAGGAGTGTGGTGTGTTCTCCCTGTGTCTGCGTGGGTTTCCTCCGGGTGACTGTCTGTGAGGAGTGTGGTGTGTTCTCTCTGTGTCTGCGTGGGTTTCCTCTGGGTGACTGTCTGTGAGGAGTGTGGTGTGTTCTCTCTGTGTCTGCGTGGGTTTCCGGGAGACTGTCTGTGAGGACTGTGGTGTGTTCTCTCTGTGTCTGCGTGGGTTTCCTCTGGTTGCTCCGGTTTCCTCCCACAGTCCAAAAACACACGTTGGTATGTGACTCAAAAGTGTCCGTAGGTTTGAGTGTGTGTGTTGCCTTGTGAAGGACTGGCGCCCCCTCCAGGGTGTATTCCCGCCTTGCGCCCAATGATTCCAGGTAGGCTCTGGACCCACCGTGACCCTGAACTGGATAAGGGTTACAGATGAATGAATTACTTTAAAACTGTACAAATATTAAATTTAAAGTAGAAACTGCAAACACATGTATTGGTGACTTATTATTTTATAAACGATGTACTGTAGAGCAAATAAACATCATAAAATCATGCCAAAAGCGCCCTCTGCTGGAACAAGATAAGACAATGTGATGTAGAGTTACTACAGCAAACAATTTTTGGCTCTAGTCCTCCTGGGTTCTATCACAGATCCATGAGTTTCTGATCTATCTTAAAATCCTTCTGAAGTCTGTACTTTTAACACGTTTCCATTCACCGCTCTGCTCTCTGTCCCCAGCTTCTGCCGAACCTCTACCACCTGGGAGCAGCGTCCCGAGAGGAACTGAACGGCTCGTCTGCTGGCCCCATTCAGGAGAAACTGGACTCCATGGCTGGAGAAGTGGCTCAGGTCATGGACGAGCAGCTCCAGGTAAGCACGTCTCTTTGATCTCATTACTAATATTGCTGTTTTAGAAGCGGCCAGAATAAAGAAGACCCTTCAGGTAGCAATTTATTTGTCTGTCCACGAAAAAACTCAGTAACCTGTAAAGACATGGAACATCCCTAAATCTGTAGTACGAGTCACCGTGTCCAGTGCCTTGTGTCGTTTAGAGGGGTGTACAGCCCCAAGCACTCGAGGGTGGAGCAGAGAAACCCCTATGTATCTCGTGATGGTGTTCATTGGTTTTTTTTTGTGGCTCATCAAATCAAGTGTAATGACTTCTTTAAGAGAAGATGTCCTTGCTGCAGCAGATAAGCATTTTCACAGAGGTACGGGTTGAGCTCAGGGGCTTAGGGGGGTCTTAGTAATCCTGAAAATATGTGCCTTGACGATAAAAATCCTCAATAATGATTCAAATGAAGTGCACTGGAAACATGGCAGTGTTGTGTGTTCTGAATAAACCTGGACTGAAATTATTGTCTTGATGTAGAGATTTCATTATGGCCTGTTTATTACCATACACATAACGGTTGGGAGGGATGTACAACTGTGTGAATATGTGAACCGGGATTCATTGGCACTGTTACGTTGTCTGTTCACTGTCTGTGAGAAGTGTGGTGTGTTCTCCCTGTGTCTGTGTGGGTTTCCTCCGGGTGACTGTCTGTGAGGAGTGTGGTGTGTTCTCCCTGTGTCTGTGTGGGTTTCCTCCGGGTGACTGTCTGTGAGGAGTGTGGTGTGTTCTCCCTGTGTCTGCTTGGGTTTCCTCCAGGTGACTGTCTGTGAGGAGTGTGGTGTGTTCTCCCTGTGTCTGCTTGGGTTTCCTCCAGGTGACTGTCTGTGAGGAGTGTGGTGTGTTCTCCCTGTGTCTGCTTGGGTTTCCTCCAGGTGGCTGTCTGTGAGGAGTGTGGTGTGTTCTCCCTGTGTCTGCGTGGGTTTCCTCCAGGTGACTGTCTGTGAGGAGTGTGGTGTGTTCTCCCTGTGTCTGCGTGGGTTTCCTCCGGGTGTCTGTCTGTGAGGAGTGTGGTGTGTTCTCTCTGTGTCTGTGTGGGTTTCCTCCGGGTGACTGTCTGTGAGGAGTGTGGTGTGTTCTCTCTGTGTCTGTGTGGGTTTCCTCCGGGTGTCTGTCTGTGACGAGTGTGGTGTGTTCTCTCTGTGTCTGTGTGGGTTTCCTCCGGGTGTCTGTCTGTGAGGAGTGTGGTGTGTTCTCCCTGTGTCTGCGTGGGTTTCCTCCGGGTGACTGTCTGTGAGGAGTGTGGTGTGTTCTCTCTGTGTCTGCGTGGGTTTCCTCCGGGTGACTGTCTGTTAGGAGTGTGGTGTGTTCCCTCTGTGTCTGCGTGGGTTTCCTCCGGGTGACTGTCTGTGAGGAGTGTGGTGTGTTCTCCCTGTCTCTGCGTGGGTTTCCTCCGGGTGTCTGTCTGTGAGGACTGTGGTGTGTTCTCTCTGTGTCTGCGTGGGTTTCCTCCGGGTGTCTGTCTGTGAGGAGTGTGGTGTGTTCTTCCTGTGTCTGCGTGGGTTTCCTCCGGGTGACTGTCTGTGAGGAGTGTGGTGTGTTTTCTCTTTGTCTGCGTGGGTTTCCTCTGGGTGACTGTCTGTGAGGAGTGTGGTGTGTTCTCTCTGTGTCTGCGTGGGTTTCCTCTGGGTGACTGTCTGTGAGGAGTGTGGTGTGTTCTCTCTGTGTCTGTGTGGGTTTCCTCCGGGTGACTGTCTGTGAGGAGTGTGGTGTGTTCTCTCTGTGTCTGTGTGGGTTTCCTCTGGGTGACTGTCTGTCGGACACACGTTGGTAGGTGGATTGGCGACTCAAAAGTGTCTGAGAGTGTGTGTCAAGGTAAGTGTGAAGGAGTGGCGCCCCCTCCAGGGTGTGTTCCTGCCTTGTGCCCAGCATTTACTGGTTTGGACAGTGGTACACCAATCTTTAGATGACATGTAAATGACTGTTGTATCTCACTGATAAGGCCTTCTGGAGCTGGACTAGACGTAGATGTTTAGATTATCCACCAACATAATAAAGAGGTGACAGTGGAGTAAAAATACTATTTAACAAAAGTGTTTAATGTGGTACCGACACATTCTTGGGGGCTTAATGAAATGCTTTTTTCAAAATACCAGAAGGATCAAACACTACAGAAAGTCCAGTTTCAGTGAGCAAGCAGCAGCAAGAAGCGAAGCACACAAGCTCTTGTTTGTCATGTTTTTTTCGCTTGTCTTACTTTCTCTTCTAGTTTTTACAGTTTTTGGTTGTTTTTCTTGTCTCTGCTCTGGTTTTCCTTGTCTTTGCTGGTTCTCTGATGTCTCCTCTCGCTCTCACAAATTAGCTTGTTTCTCTTATTTCTCCACTCGCATTTCTGCCATTTGTGCTCAGTTCTCTTATTTCTTGGTTCTATTTTTTATCTGTTTGTTTGTTTACTCTTATTTCTTCCTCCTCACTATGTGTTTAAGCAGTTTAACCCATCAGTCACACAAACACAGGTCAGACACTGGTTTTATGTACAGGGTGGGTCATTTATATGGATACACCTTAATAAAATGGGAATGGTTGGTGATATTAACTTCCTGTTTGTGGCACATTAGTATATGGGAGGGGGGAAACTTTTCAAGATGGGTGGTGACCATGGCGGCCATTTTGAAGTCAGCCATTTTGGATCCAACTTTTGCTTTTTCAATGGGAAGAGGGTCATGTGACACATCAAACGTATTTAACTAGTATTTAACATAGTTTATCTACGGATACTGGAAGCCTGTGCTAGCATTTCTTCTGTGGTGTTGCTATCAGTGTGTGAAGAGTGGGAGAAGAGGGTTGCATTGACGACCCAACACAATGGGCAGCACTCTGAACACATTTTATAAGTGGTCAGAAACTTGTAAATAACTCGTGAAAGAATAAAGTTATGTTAAAACCAAGCGCACCATTGTTTTTCTTGTGAAATTCCCAATAAGTTTGATGTGTCACATGACCCTCTTCCCATTGAAAAAACAAAACTTGGATCCAAAATGGCAGACTTTAAAATGGCCGCCATGGTCACCACCCATCTTGAAAAGTTTCCCCCCTCCCGTATACTAATGTGCCACAAACAGGAAGTTAATATCACCAACCATTCCCGGTTCTAGTCGCCCATTTATTTCTGTCAATTTGCTGTTTTATATAAATCTCCTGTGTGCAAACTCCTTTCCAAACTCACTGCAGTGTCCAAGCATCATCAGGAAGTCTTAGGACTTGCCGACAAGCCAGGACTCAACTCAGCCAGCAAATATTATGTGGCCCACTAGCTGGCTGGCTGAGAGACCGCTGATTTTCAGCAGGAGTCTCATAATTTCTTCCGAGGGAGTAAAAGTACGGGGTGGTTAGACAGTCTCCCCAGCATCAGAGTGGACCACGTGGAGCTATCCCAGCCTCGTTTCAGCTAATTTACTGCGCTGACACATGGGCCTGCACTAAATACAAACAGCCTTCTGTGGGTGAGGCAGTCTGACTGACCACACAAGAGCCCTTTCATTAAAGAGGGTTTACTGAAGAGGAACTCTCACCCAGCGCTAAAATAACAGCAGAAGCAAATGAACTACTCACATAGGAATATATAAATATAAACTGGTCAGTTGCTGAGTTTGTGTTTAGAGCAACAGCCTTTAAGTTAAAGGGGACATATTCTACCACTTTCCCACAAGCGAACAGCCGTGTTCCGGACCTCTGATTTAATCTCGGTATTAGCGCTGTGATTGGACAAACACAGACGAGGGGGCGGGGCAATTCTAAAGTCTCTGTGCTTAAAGGCTAAGCACCACTTAATGGACCTCCATGAATATTTGACATTATTGTAGTTACTGACATATATAAGTATGAATTAAAATGAAAATAGCAGCTTAATTTGCTTTAAAACTGACGGAAAAACCCGAGCTCGATACGGAAATTCTTGAACGCCACCGTGACGTCACTGGTGGACAACAGCTGAACAACGCCGCGGTAAAACACCGTTATGACTGACTGTTATGACAGTATCTAGCTAAATAACCAACATTATTCATGACAATAGCCTAGCAATAAGCTAAACTCAAATGTAGAGGTACCGTTATTCTTGTAAATGTGATCGAAGTCGAACTCGAATTCATCCGACACTATAAACCTCCGTAATGCAGCTACGTAGCCGAGTATAATCTGAGCACCGAGTTTAGCGAGTCAAGCTAACGTTAACTAACACCAACTAAAACAGGCGAAGTGAGTGTCCTTACCCTGTTTACCTCCATGTTACAGAGGCTCTTGAACACCTTTCGTTGGTGTCCTTACATGCCCATATTGTTGGAAAAGCGCCAGTGAAATGAGCTACAGATAACGGAGTGAGCGGATGGTCCTTCTGATTCTGATTGATAGCTGCAGGCTTGGACTGGGAACAATGCTTTAAAAGTGCAGTTGATGAGGACATTCTGACCATTGCTTAAAGACAGGAGAGACATGGTGCACTTTGGTTATTGCTCCACTCTTCTCTTCTTCCCCCTGTGCTATTTATATTGCGGTGTTGGTTTGGTAGAGGTCAGTCCACTAGAGATGTGAGAGTGTGGGAGTGACCACACAGATACATATTTAGACCTTATCAAAGCTGATATGAGAGCGGACTCTGCTTTGTTTCTCCGCAGCACACTGTTTTCATGTCTGTTTTTAGAGTTCAGAGTTTGGTCGGGCTTTATTTGTGCATTGGAATGTGATGAGAAAGCATTGTCTGAATTTTCTGAACAGAGATGTGGATTGAAATAGTAAACATTGTATTTCAGAACAGTCCATGTGCTGTAAACCTGGCTTCCACAAACCCATCAGTGTATGCAGTGACCCTGGTCCAGCGTAGGGGTCCTCTCACGCTCTCTCTGTCTGTTGTAGACGCTGCTGGAGTCCATGGTGGATGCGGCGGAGAGTCTCTGTCCGCACGTGATGAGGAAGAGCAACCTGAGGCAGGACCTGATCAAGGCCAGCATGGGCAAAATGGTCGTCCCTCGCAGCTTTGTCAAAACCACACTGGTCGAGCAGTCCGGTGTTGACATCATCAACAAGATCAGGTAGCACAACTTATCGAAGGGATTCCTACTAATCTTTAAGGTGTCCAGAGACCAGTCGCATTGTTTGATCATTGTTTACTAGGGCTTTGATTAACGATTATTAGTGAAACTGATTTAAATATCACTTACTGCTCAAAGAATCGGTTGCCCTTGTCCCAGCCCTGACAGCTTTTCAAATATACCTCCAGTAATCGCTTACTCTCTTAAGAAGAACTCTGTTCTGTTCAATCATAACGATAAATCTAGAAGTTATTTCGAGGACAAAAACCCCATAACGCCTTAAAACGCTTTCATCTTAATTCAGTGCACATGGATCTATGAATATGTAATTAGTCTCTGCCTCTATCTCCACCATTAGCCTGCATTCATTCATTCATTCATTCATTATCTGTAACCCTTATCCAGTTCAGGGTCGCGGTGGGTCCAGAGCCTACCTGGAATCATTGGGCGCAAGGCAGGAATACACCCTGGAGGGTGCGCCATTAGCCTACAGCTTAAGCTTAATGGGGAAAAAAGAAACATCCCATGGAGTCTGGATCGGTTCCTTAGGTGTGAGACATGGTTCTAGTCAAAGCGGATGTTTGGATGATGTTAAGTAGTTGGTATTTAGTGTTCTCCTCCAAGCATGTTCAGTCCAATACAATAGTGACGGTTGACTTCAGGGTAGGGGCGGGCGATATGACTCTAAAATAATATCACGATATTTCAGGGTATTTTGGCGATAACGATATTCTTGGCGATATGAAAAAAAACATTGAAAATAATTGTATTCATTTAACAATTAAATAAATTTTATGTAAATACAGGGGGGTCCTTGACTTACGACGTTGATCCGTTCCTACGTCGCGTCGTAAACCGATTTTCGGTGTAAGTCGGAACATACGTACATACTGTACGTAAATAACATACTGTAAGTACTTATCCTATACTCATACTTATCCTCCTCGGTCCCGAGCCGCGTAACCGTGTATTCTTCCGCCGCGCACACCACACCAAACACGAAGTTCACGTTACGACGTTTACGAAAAAGTCGAAACACAGCTTTATACAGTAAATGGGAGATGTGTCGTAACCACGAAACATCGTAACTCTGGACTGACGTAACCCGAGGACCTCCTGTATTAATTATATTCATTTAATAATATATTTAAATTATTTTTAGTACAAATCTAACAATTTCAATTATTCAGAAGAAACAACAAACAAATGTGTAAACATTTGCTTATTTTATAAACAACCGTAACATACCGAGATATTTAGAAAATATTTAGCAAAATTTATATTTTATTCCACTCACATATTTTAATGACTCACGTAATGAACGTACGCTATATTACGTGTGACTCCAGGACGTCATTATGTAATCGATAATAACGATATTGTTTTTTTTTATCGTTTAAAAACATTTCGCGATATTATTGCACACGATACGATGTGGCACACCCCTGCCCTGCACCGTCTCTAACGATGTTAGAGCTGAATCTAGTGTGAGCTGGGACTAACATGGGGAGGATTCTGGGTAAAAGTAAATAGGCAAAAATACATTCAAAAAACAGCTGTAAATGTAAATACAGCGACTTATTTCATAACTGACCTCACTGGCTTTGTTGACTGTGGTGGTGAGGGTTGGCTCCAGTTCCACTACAATAAATAAGAGCATCTTTATTGTGACCTGGTCACATTTATCTTCAGCCTCTGGACTCAGGCCGTGTCGGTGATGGCAGAGCAGGAGGAAGAAGGGAACAGTCCTCTGTCTGTGAAATAGCCACGGACTGTGGTTGCCCACGCGCCCCTTTTTTCGTTTTCATTCATCTCTAGTATCACTCCGCTGGGAAGTGAGCCATTCCACTCGCTGCAGGAGGCTACCACTCCCTGCTGTGTGTATAGATCCGTAGAATGATGAAAGCATCCCTCTGGTGCTCTCCGTTGACCACTTTATCTGTTTTTTTTTTTCTGACGGTTGAGGCCTAGAGCTGTGTGGTTTTATTTTGAGAATGGTCTTTTCTTTCTCTCTTGCATCCCTCCGTTTTTCAGTCTTTCTCTCTTCTGTTTTTTTCTCTTTCAGTGAAGTAAAGCTGAGCCTGGCGTCCTTCCTCTCGGATCGAATAGTTGATGAGATTTTGGAAGCCCTTTCCAGCTCACAGAATACGCTGGTGGGTAAAAAGAAAACGACTGAATGGAAAAATCTGCAGTGATACAGTCGTATCGTATGTAATTCAGAATTTAAAAATGCCACATCATCATAAAGCCAAAAACATCAACATCATGTGCTCCTCTCGCTTGTCTGTGTAATGCCCCCAGGCGGAGCACCTGGTGAGTAAAGGGCGCCCCCTGGTGCAGCAGGAGTCTCTGGATCTGGACGTCCCAGAGGTGAGAGCCCCCAAACGAGGGACCATGGAGCTGCTGGAGGCGGAGAGGCTGGATGACCTGGAGACCTGCATGGTGAGGGTCTCCTCACTTCATTTTGGCAGAGTCCAGTTGCTTTAATTCATCAAAGAGGTTCATTAAATCAGTTGAAGTTTTGTATAAATCATTAGTAAGTCGGGGTATGACTAGACCGTGGGAGGTAAGCTGTAACAGAGATGAAGCCTCTTGCACAGTATTTGATTCATTCCAGGTTTGCGCTCTTGGTGAAGGCCACTTCTCTCTGTGATGTTCTTTTACCACTGATTAAAGCTGAGGTTGTCACAGGGCTGAGGGAAAGAGTCTGTGCTGCAGGGTTATCTCTCTCTCTCTCTCACTCTGAGATGTGTACAATTAATAGCCTTGCCTTGACCCTGTGTTTTTTGCCCTTTCATGGGTTTACATGCTTTTAGATTGTGTGTGTGTGTGTGTGTGTGTGTGTGGTGCAGAGATTAGTCCTGTCCTTGATTCCTCATCCCGGTCCTCTCCTCAGTAGCAGGTTGTGGCTTCTAAACGCATGTTTTTAAATACGCAGAAAGGTATTTTACAACTAAAGATATGCCACAGTATAAACACATGTATTAGCCTCATTAGCTACTAGGGAGGCGATCACTTTATCAAAGTAGATGATGTAAACATGTGGCTGACTCTGATTGGTTGTTTGGCAAGACCTGAAACTAAAAAAAACTAAGAAACCTCTCAGAACTGCGCTTGTAACCAGAAGGTTGCCGGTTCGATCCCCAGAGCTGTCAGGTCATGACTGAAGTGCCCTTGAGCAAGGCACCTAACCCCCAACTCCTCCCTGGGCACTGTGGCTAGGGCTGCCCACTGCTCCGAGCATGAATGCTCACAGCCCCCTAGTGTTCAAAAGTGTGTGTACATGTGTGTTTCGCTGCACGGATTGGGCAAAATTCCCCTGTGTGCAAGTCAATAAAGCGATTACAAAACATATCAGTCATATCAATGGGGGCAGCGTTGGCCCAATGGTTAGAGGACCGGGCTTGGTACCGTAAGGTTCCTGGTTTTTGAGTAGGGCACTGAAAATCTCAGGACCTCACTGTGAGTGTTGGTTCACGTGTCCAAAATGTATTTCTATTTTCGAAACAAGGACGAGTAACGTCACTAATGTGAAACACTAGCATCACTTGTGGAGCAGTTATTATACTTGCATAAGGCAGGGTGACTGTCTGTGAGGAGTGTGGTGTGTTCTCCCTGTGTCTGCGTGGGTTTCCTCCGGGTGACTGTCTGTGAGGAGTGTGGTGTGTTCTCCCTGTGTCTGCGTGGGTTTCCTCCGGGTGACTGTCTGTGAGGAGTGTGGTGTGTTCTCCCTGTGTCTGCATGGGTTTCCTCCGGGTGACTGTCTGTGAGGAGTGTGGTGTGTTCTCCCTGTGTCTGTGTGGGTTTCCTCTGGGTGACTGTCTGTGAGGAGTGTCATGTGTTCTCCCTGTGTCTGTGTGGGCTTCCTCTGGGTGACTGTCTGTGAGGAGTGTCATGTGTTCTCCCTGTGTCTGCGTGGGTTTCCTCCGGGTGACTGTCTGTGAGGAGTGTGGTGTGTTCTCTCTGTGTCTGCGTGAGTTTCCTCCGGGTGACTGTCTGTGAGGAGTGTGGTGTGTTCTCCCTGTGTCCGCGTGAGTTTCCTCCGGGTGACTGTCTGTGAGGAGTGTGGTGTGTTCTCCCTGTGTCTGTGTGGGTTTCCTCCGGGTGACTGTCTGTGAGGAGTGTGGTGTGTTCTCTCTGTGTCTGCGTGAGTTTCCTCCGGGTGACTGTCTGTGAGGAGTGTGGTGTGTTCTCCCTGTGTCTGTGTGGGTTTCCTCTGGGTGACTGTCTGTGAGGAGTGTGGTGTGTTCTCCCTGTGTCTGTGTGGGTTTCCTCTGGGTGACTGTCTGTGAGGAGTGTGGTGTGTTCTCCCTGTCTCTGCGTGGGTTTCCACCGGGTGACCGGCTCCGGACCCTCTGCAACCCTCAACTTGGATAAGCTCTTACAGACAATGAATGAATGAATGAACATCCTCACTCTCTTACTCTTGTTTATCTGCCCTTTCATAATAAAGGTCTTGCAGTGAGTCAGCAGGTCACTTTGTGTAACGTAATGTAATTTCTGTAACGTCAGGCCCACGCTTTAGACACGCACTGTAGGTCGCCTGAGTGGAAGTGTACAATGCTCTTCTTGTTCTGTACACTCTATAAGAGATGGCTTCTATTCATTAGTGGAGATCCACTGAGCTGCAGGGTGTAAATGTCCTGTAATTGTATGTGTATTGTTTGAATAGTTCATTGTAATGTTAATGTGGTGTGTGCGGCCCGCTGCAGGCCCTGGCGTCTGTCTCTTCATCTTTCTGACTTTATGAATTGACATACAGTACATGGAAGTGTAAGTCATTGGAACGGAACTTTGCTTTTCAATGACCACCTCATTCAGCCGGTGTGCATGACCTTCTCTCTCTCTCTCTCTCTCTCTCTCTCTCTCTCTGATTTGCAGTTTCTTTTCTCTCTACACAGTTTTTTTCTCTTTCTCTTGTTTCTGCAACCGCTGAGCTTCTTACTTTTCTTCTCTCTCTGCTCTTTTCTTCTTCCTTTCCCCGTCCTTTTCCCATCATTTGCTTCATGGAGACTCTGTGCTGCACCAGTGTAAGTACAGGGTGTTTTACCCAGTGATTCTCTGTCTTTCACTCTCACTCCCCTCTTTCACTCTCTCTCTGCATAAACACTCAGACAAAGAGCACTGTTGTTCATTCCCCCCTCCCTATTGCACACTCACATGAGTCTGATTTTCTTTCTCTATCTCTCTCTCTCTCACAGAGACACACTCACTCTCTCTCTCTCTCTCTCTGTCTCCCTGTTCTTGATGTGCGGTGATCATGGGGCTCAGTGTGAGCCTGAGCGCTCAGGGCCTATCTCTCTGGTTCATCGATGAAAAGGGGGAGAGATGATTTCACATCTTGTGAGTGTTGGTGGCAGTTTTTCTCTCTGTCTGTCGATAGGGACATAGCGGGGGTCCTGAGGCGGAACAGTTTCTGCTGCCTTTAATCAAAGTGTGTGACGTTTGACTGACTGTAGCACTGTCGAGACTCACAACCAAGCACAGCAACAGCAGCTTATCCGAGTGTGTGTGTGTGTGTGAGAGAGAGAGAGACACCGCCTTCTGTCACAGAAACTACAGGTTAAGTCTAAATTAAGTTGTCACATGACTAAATAAATAGACTAATAGGACACAGTTGTACAGACACCAGAGCAGTGAAAACAGCCCTAGTCTGCAGTTAGTGGGCGTGGCTGCGTGCCCTGGGCATGGCTTCTTTTGGCTCTTATATTGTTATAAGATCTTTTAGGAAACTACAAAAAAACAGCTAAATATTTCATTAACTCTTTCACCTGAGTGAAATTTCATCTCGTGCAGGCTCCACAAACGCACAGGTACATATCTTAGCCGTAAGAGGTGCATGTCTGGGCATGTGCCTCCAATGATATAACAATCTTGGCCTATGAACATTGCTCTTAGAGCCTTTACAAATATATAATAGTTCCATTTAGACTTTATATCTTACAGATATTAAAGGTCAGTAGTTCCCTATTAAAGTGCATTAGCTATTAGCTATTAGCTTTGTGTTGACGTAACATGTAGAAACACAGTGGTAGAAATTAGCACTGCGCTAGCAGACAAAAAAGGCTACTTACAAAGTGATTGTGTCTGCACAAAAAAACAGTTTGATGTTGGATGCACAGATAATGAAAGCAGATAATTGTTGAATACTACACATTTAATAATCTTACATTCCAGTAGCAGAAATGATTAAAATACACATCCCTAATTCCAGAATAATTCCTAAAATTATAAAACTGTCTGGGATTTAACGTCCCGCCTCTGGTCACTGATTAACCCCTAAAAGCCCATCTCATTCATTCATTATCTGTAACCGCTTATCCAATCCAGGTGAGCTCACACACCTACGGACACTTTTGAGTCGCCAATCCACCTACCAACGTTTTGGACTGTGGGAGGAAACCGGAGCACCCGGAGGAGACCCACACAGACACAGAGAGAACACACCACACTCCTCACAGACAGTCACCCGGAGGAAACCCACGCAGACACAGGGAGAACACACCACACTCCTCACAGACAGTCACCCGGAGGAAACCCACGCAGACACAGAGAGAACACGCCACACTTCTCACAGACAGTCACCCGGAGGAAACCCACGCAGACACAGGGAGAACACATCACACTCCTCACAGACAGTCACCGGGAGCGGGAGTCGAACCTGCAACCTCCAGGTCCCTGGAGCTGTGTTACTGCGACACCTACCTGCTGTGCCACCGTGCTGCCCCTAAAAGCCCATCTCTGTTCGTCAAATTGCCAACTCTAGAAGAAGAAAAGTTTAACATTTGTGACCTAAGAAACACTTCCTGTCTGAGTTCACTCGTTTGAGGCTGATTTTGGAGCGCTGCAGTGTCGAAGCAGAAACGCTCAGCCTTGTCATTGACTGTCTATTTTGCTCTTGATTTGTCTTCAAGCGTGTAACGCCATTAGATGCACATGCTAACGAGGCTAAGCACTGGATTACACTAGTCTTTAAATCAAGGATGTGTTTCTACTGGAAAACAGCGGGCACTGATCATACACTCTGGATTTTATTCATATTTTTATCCATATCACAGCTACTGGGGTTAGGACTCTGTGGAGTGGAGGGGGGGTTGAAATGTGAGTAGGTGTGAGCAGGTGGATACCGTGGGAATGTAGCTGTTTTCTCCTGCTTTAGGGAATGTTAGGAATACCGAATACAGACACAGGACTAAGAGCAGTCTGTTATTAATCTTTGGATCTTCTTTTGTTCCTAGATGACCCCCAAATCGAAAAGGAAGAGCATACACAGCCGGATGCTGAGGCCTGTCTCCAGAGCCTTCGGTGAGGGAGAACAGCACGTGTGTTTGTTGATGTGGTTTTCAGTGACTTTGGAGGTTGGCAGTCAGGTCAAAAAATGAAAAGCAGAACCACTTTGTGGTTTTCAAACGATGTAAAGTAAATAAATGGCCTGATATTCTGTTTATGCTTTGGAGTTGAATGCAAATCAAATGACCTGCTGATGTTTGTGACTGGTTCCCCTGTGTGTCAGAGATGGAGTTTGACTTGGATAAGGCTCTGGAGGATGTGCCCATCCACGTGGAGGACCCTGCCCCTCCTCCTAAGATGGAAAAGAAGACATCAGTGGGGATGGGGGAGCTGCCATCTGAGGAGGCCAAGAAACTCCAACATTACACCAAACTACGGCCCAAGAGGAACAAGAAGATGAACTCTAGCAGGGTCCCTGTAAGTGTCCCCTCCTTCCTCCACAGAGTCCTGTACAGATTCTGTTTAGCAGTGGCTTTGTAGTTCTCCTTTAACTCAGTTTATTGAATGAGATCAGGAGTCTACTCTGCAGCGATTGTGCTCACTCGTGTACACTTCCAGCAGATCAGCAGTACACCCTCTCAAGATGGAGAGCAGAACGGCCTGATGGGAAGGGTGGATGAAGGAGTAGATGAGTTCTTCTCCAAAAAAGTCACCAAAATAGACAAGTGAGTCCAAATACTTTGTTGTTAGGTGGATTGCCTGTGTGCTCATGTGTGACTGGGTGAGTGTGTGTGTGTGAATTGTGCACAGGTGTGTGTGACTGGGTGAGCGTGTGAATTGTGCACAGGTGTGTGTGACTGGGTGTGTGTGTGTGAATTCTCCACAGGTGTGTGTGACTGGGTGAGCGTGTGAATTTTCCGCAGGTTTGTGTGACTGGGTGAGCATGTGAATTTTCCGCAGGTGTGTGTGACTGGGTGAGCGTGTGAATTGTGCACAGGTGTGTGTGACTGGGTGAGCGTGTGAATTGTACACAGGTGTGTGTGACTGGGTGAGTATGTGTGTGTGAATTGTACACAGGTGTGTGTGACTGGGTGAGCATGTGAATTCTCCACAGGTGTGTGTGACTGGGTGAGCGTGTGAATTGTGCACAGGTGTGTGTGACTGGGTGAGCGTGTGAATTGTGCACAGGTGTGTGTGACTGGGTGAGCGTGTGAATTGTACACAGGTGTGTGTGACTGGGTGAGTATGTGTGTGTGAATTGTACACAGGTGTGTGTGACTGGGTGAGCGTGTGAATTGTACACAGGTGTGTGTGACTGGGTGAGTGTGTGAATTGTACACAGGTGTGAGTAACTGGGTGTGTGTGTGAATTCTCCACAGGTGTGTGTGAGCGTGTGAATTTTCCACAGGTGTGTGTGACTGGGTGAGCATGTGAATTTTCCGCAGGTCAATCAATCAATCAATCAAATTTTATTTATATAGCGCTTTTCACAACAAAAAGTCGTCACAAAGCAGCTTTACAGAGATCCGGGTCCAAGCCTCCTATGAGCAAGCCAGGGGCAACAGTGGCAAGGAAAAACTCCCTCAGCACACGAGGAAGAAACCTTGGAAGGAACCAAGACTCATACGGGGAACCCATCCTCCTCGGGTCGACACCGGAGACACAATAGAGAACAGAAGTAAAAGTGAAGGGGTTATAGTAATATAAATGTAGTATATTAGTGATGATGGAGAAGCAGAAATGAAAATGGTGAGGATGATGATATTAGTGATGTATGAGTCTTAGCAAGGCCAGGATCTTGTACAGGACACGGGCTGGATCAGGGCAAAACCTGGAGAGCAGCAGGACATCTCAAAGCATGAGAGAGAGACAGGAGAAAGAAAGCCAGACAAAGGGAACAAATAAAAATACAAAAGGTTAGTAGGGTCATGGTAAAGAACGGGGAAATTTGTCCTGCGAAAAAAGCTTCCACTGGTCAGGCAAGAGAACCCAGCGACAGACAGCGTTGTTGGCAGTTACTACAAAGCTAACTAAGAATGCTGTAGCTATGGTGATATGACAGGGTTAACACAGAACAGTGATAATATGAAAACCAGCCCGAACACCAATAGAGAAGGAGTAACCTGAAGGTGAGTGATTAACCAAAAGCTTGTTTAAAAAGGTAGGTTTTTAATCTAGATTTAAAGATTGAGAGTGTGTCTGAGCCCCGAACAGTAACCGGAGGCTATTCCAGAGTTGAGGAGCTTTGTGAGAAAAGGCTCTTCCTCCTGCTGTGTTTTTCTTAATGTGAGGAACAAAGAGTAGATGGGCATCCTGTGAACGAAGTGTACGTGATGGGCGATAAGGTATGAGAAGTTCAGTAAGATACTGCGGGCCTAAACCATTTAGAGATTTATAAGCTAAGAGGAGTATTTTATAGTCAATGCGAAATTTTACAGGTAGCCAGTGTAGGGACGAGAGAACTGGGGTGATATGTTCAAATTTTCTAGCTCTAGTGAGCACCCTGGCTGCTGCATTTTGAACTAACTGAAGCTTGTGTAACGCTTTGCACGAGCTCCCTGCCAGGAGCGCATTGCAGTAGTCTAGACGTGAAGTTATAAAAGCATGCACTAGTTTCTCTGCATCTTTTAATGATAAAATATGCCGAATTTTGGCAATATTGCGTAGGTGGAAGAAGGCGGTTTTGACTGTATTGGATATGTGGGTATCAAATGTGAGAGTCGAATCAAAGGCTACACCTAAGTTTTTAATGATGGCATTGTGTTTTACTGTTGAATTATCAAGATTAATAGCAGCATTTCTGAGTGAATGTATCTGAGTATCTGTACCTAGTAACAAGACCTCAGTTTTATCAGAATTTAACATGAGAAAGTTTTGCATCATCCAGTCTTTAATTTCAGTTAGACATTCTGTTATTTTACGTAGACAAGCAACATCATTGGGTTTGGCTGATATATACAGTTGTGTGTCATCAGCATAACAGTGGAATTGAATCCCATGCTTACGGATTAGTCGACCCAGTGGCAGCATGTAGAGTGTGAACAATACAGGGCCAAGCACTGATCCTTGTGGGACACCATATTTAACTAAAGTATGATTAGAGGATTTATTATTCAGATAAACAAATTGGTAACGATCGGATAAATAAGATCTGAACCAAGAGAGGGCAGATCCTTTTATTCCTACCAGATTTTCCAGCCTATCAAGAAGCATCACATGATCTATGGTATCAAATGCTGCACTAAGGTCAAGCAGCACCAGAATAGAGATATAGCCCTTATCATGTGAAAGGAGTAAGTCATTAGTTACTCTTGTTAGAGCCGTTTCTGTGCTGTGATTTGGTCTAAATCCAGATTGAAAAATGTCATGAATGTCATTGTTTTGTAGGTAAGAGCACAACTGCTGTGACACGACTTTTTCTAGAATCTTAGCAATAAAAGGGAGGTTTGATATTGGCCTGTAGTTTGCGAGTACAAGAGGGTCAAGATTGGGTTTTTTAATAATTGGTTTGATTACTGCTAGTTTCAGGGGTTTTGGTACATATCCAATGTTGAGGGATGAGTTTATTATTGTGAGCAATGGTCTAATGACTTTAGGTAAAATTTGTTTAAATAATTGTGTTGGTACAGGATCCAGTAAGCATGTAGTTGATTTAGATGAGCTAATTAAACTAAGCAAGTCATTTTCATCGACAGAATTCAAGTAGTCTAAGTGCACCTCAGAGCTGGCAGGGGGTTCATCTACGAGAGCCGATGTGACTTTGGACTGATTTTGGATTTTGAGGCGAATGCAAGCAATTTTATCATTAAAAAACCTCATACAGTCATTGCTACAGAAATCAGAGGGAACAATGGGGTTGATTTCCTTTTTGTTTCCAATTAGATTTGATACAGTGCTAAAAAGGAATCTAGGGTTGTCTTTGTTGTTTTCTATAAGGGAAGAGATGTACTGTGATTTGGCTTTAGATAAGGCATGTTTGTAGTCGGTGAGGCTGTGCTGCCATGCAATTCGGAAACATTCTAGTTTTGTGTGTCTCCATTTACGTTCATGGTTACGAGCAGCCAGTTTTAATGCACGCGTGCTGTCACTGTACCATGGAGCAAGCCTTCTCTCTCTAAATTGTTTGGTCTTGACTGGTGCAACACTATCTAGGTTTGTACACAATAAGTGTTGTAGGTTGTTTGTAATGAGCTCAAGGTCATTTGGGTGAGTTGGAAAAGAAATGGTGGTAAGGTCTGGAAGGTTGTTGATAAAATCACTAACTGTTGAGGATGTTATAGTGCGCTTTCTAATATAGCGTGGTTGTGGACAAATATCAAAGTTTAACGCAATTTCATATGTGATTAGATGGTGATCAGAGATGGTCTCATGTAGCGAGAGATTGGATAGATTCTTTATCTCAATGCCCCGTGTTAACACTAGGTCCAATGTGTGTTTGCATTGATGAGTGGGCCCAGTAACATTCTGAGTGAACCCTAGCGCATCCAAAATTGATTCAAATGCAATTTTAAGTGGATCATGGTCCTTCTCAAAGTGAATATTGAAATCACCAACAATTAAGGCCTTTTCTGATACGATAACTACACTTGAGAGGAAATCAGCAAATTCACAAAGAAATTCTGTATAAGGGCCAGGAGGACGATAGATTGTGATGAGCATAAACGAGTGCTGCCTTTTTGATGCAGTGACTTTAAGAGTAAGTACTTCAAAGGATTTAGTATCATATCTAGATTTTTGTGTTGTGTCAATGGTAGGGTCATAAATTGTGGCTACACCACCACCACGACCAGATGTTCGTGGGCAACTGTAATAGCTGAAGCCAGGGGGAGTGGACTCATTTAGGGCAATGTATTCATTGGCTTTAGCCCATGTTTCGCAGAGACATAATGCATAGAGTTTGTTATCAGTAATAATATCACAGACAGTGAGTGCTTTGGATGTTAGAGATCGTATATTTAAAAGCCCTAATTTAATGCTGGAAGTGCTGAAATATTGCGTTCGCTGCAGTGCCTTGGTGTTAATTCTAATTAGGTTGTTAAAACTGATTTTTGGGCGTTTGTGATAACAAGCTTTGCGGGGAACCGACACAGTCTCAATGCTGAAAAATTTATTAGCGTTAATCAGAGTGGGTGACATGGACATGCTACTCATCATACTAGCAGTAGAGAGATGGTCAGGAGGAACATTAGGAATTTTAATATTACTTACCTGCTCGCTATCCATTCCACCTACCTGACTGATGTGACTGGGAATGACCAGTCAGTTCCGGCGCAGAACCACCTCAATGTTCTCAGAGAGAACTACGGATCCTAGACGGCTCGGATGAAGCCCATCCCAACGATACAGGGCCGGACGCTCACGAAAGCACTCCCAGTTGTCGACGTAGTCCACGCCGACAGTGCCGCACCAATCCAGGAGCCAGGAGTGGAGCCCGAAGAGCCTGCTAAACGCCTCGCATCCTCGACGGTAGGTGGGCAGGGGGCCAGAGACAATGATCCTAGCATCCGTCTTCTTCCGAGCGGTATCCAGAAGCGAACGGTAGTGCTCCTTCAGGACCTCGCTGCGGCGGGCGGAGATGTCGTTCGTTCCCACGTGGAGAACGACGGTGCCGAAGTCCTCGCGCTGCCGAAGCGCCGACGGAAGACGCCTGGCAACGTCCAGGACACGTGCGCCTGGGAGACAAGACACGGTTGCATTACTCTTTATCCCCGGCACTTTTAAATGTCTAACTATTGAATCACCCATAATAAGAACACCGTCCTGTTTAGTCTTCGGCGCTGGAGCAGGTGAAGGCCAGGAGCTGAGCACCTCAAACCGGTTGGCAGAAGTGAAGACTGGCTGCGGTGGAGGGGGGGACGGCCTCGGCTTCCCACGCCCACGCTGGCGCTCCCATCCCGGTGCAGGCGTGTAGATGGGTACCCCCCGCAAACCGCCGCGGCAGAGGAGCCGGAGAGGCGACGGCCACGTAGGAGGCGTCGCGGGCTGCCTCGAGTCTCGTCTTCTCCCGCTGGAGCTCCGTCTGCTTCTCCAAGAGACGCTGAATCCGGCGACCGAGCTGCTCGAGCTCCGCGCCGAGCTCAGAAAGGGCTCGTTCCTCGGCAGGCGCCATGAAGAGAGAAAAATAAACAATGAGAAATAATATGTACGAAAAAAATGAAGTTAAGAAGCACGGTGGGTTAGGAACGATGAAGACAGCACACTAGGATAAGCAATGCCAAAGAATATGCAATAGAGATTGTAAATAAACGTCTAGAGGACTAAAACAGCGACAAACAGCAAACAATTTCAAATCAAGCACGCGAGTAGTCAGCCGGAAGTGACGTACCTGTGACGCTGGTACCAGCTGTACTGACCTTCACTGACCTTCAGGTGTGTGTGACTGGGTGAGCGTGTGAATTTTCCGCAAGTGTGTGTGACTGGGTGAGCGTGTGAATTTTCCGCAAGTGTGTGTGACTGGGTGAGCATGTGAATTTTCCGCAAGTGTGTGTGACTGGGTGAGCATGTGAATTTTCCGCAGGTATGTGCGTGAATTCTCCACAGGTGTGTGTGACTGGGTGATCGTGTGAATTCTCCACAGGTGTGTTTGAATTGTACACAGGTGTGTGTGACTGGGTGAGTGTGTGAATTGTCCACAGATGTGTGTGTGACTGGGTGAGCGTGTGAACTGTCCACAGATGTGTGTGTGACTGGGTGAGTGTGTGAACTGTCCACAGATGTGTGTGTGACTGGGTGAGCGTGTGAACTGTCCACAGATGTGTGTGTGACTGGGTGAGTGTGTGAACTGTCCACAGATGTGTGTGTGACTGGGTGAGCGTGTGAATTGTCCACAGGTGTGTGTGACTGGGCGAGCGTGTGAATTTTCCGCAGGTGTGTTTGAATTGTACACAGGTGTGTGTGACTGGGTGAGTGTGTGAACTGTCCACAGATGTGTGTGTGACTGGGTGAGCGTGTGAACTGTCCACAGATGTGTGTGAGACTGGGTGAGTGTGTGAACTGTCCACAGATGTGTGTGTGACTGGGTGAGCGTGTGAATTGTCCACAGGTGTGAGTAACTGGGTGTGTGTGTGTGAATTCTCCACAGGTGTGTGTGACTGGGTGAGCATGTGAATTTTCCGCAGGTGTGTGTGACTGGGTGAGCGTGTGAATTTTCCGCAGGTATGTGTGTGAATTGTACACAGGTGTGTGTGACTGGGTGACCGTGTGAATTGTCCACAGGTTTGTGTGTGAATTGTACACAGATGTGTGTGACTGGGCGAGCGTGTGAATTTTCCGCAGGTGTGTTTGAATTGTACACAGGTGTGTGTGACTGGGTGAGTGTGTGAACTGTCCAGAGATGTGTGTGTGACTGGGTGAGCGTGTGAACTGTCCACAGATGTGTGTGAGACTGGGTGAGCGTGTGAACTGTCAACAGATGTGTGTGTGACTGGGTGAGCGTGTGAATTGTACACAGGTGTGTGTGACTGGGTGAGCGTGTGAACTGTCCACAGATGTGTGTGTGTGACTGGGTGAGCATGTGAACTGTCCACAGATGTGTGTGTGACTGGGTGAGCGTGTGAACTGTCCACAGATGTGTGTGTGACTGGGTGAGCGTGTGAATTGTCCACAGATGTGTGTGTGACTGGGTGAGCGTGTGAACTGTCCACAGATGTGTGTGTGACTGGGTGAGTGTGTGAACTGTCCACAGATGTGTGTGTGACTGGGTGAGCGTGTGAATTGTCCACAGGTGTGAGTAACTGGGTGTGTGTGTGTGAATTTTCCGCAGGTGTGTGTGACTGGGTGAGCGTGTGAATTTTCCGCAGGTGTGTGTGACTGGGTGAGCGTGTGAATTTTCCACAGGTGTGTGTGACTGGGTGAGCGTGTGAATTTTCCGCAGGTGTGTGTGACTGGGTGAGCATGTGAATTGTCCACAGGTGTGTGTGTGAATTGTACACAGGTGTGTGTGACTGGGTGAGTGTGTGAATTGTCCACAGGTATGTGTGACTGGGTGAGTGTGTGAACTGTCCACAGATGTGTGTGTGACTGGGTGAGAGTGTGAACTGTCCACAGATGTGTGTGTGTGACTGGGTGAGCGTGTGAACTGTCCACAGATGTGTGTGTGACTGGGTGAGCGTGTGAACTGTCCACAGATGTATGTGTGACTGGGTGAGCGTGTGAACTGTCAACAGATGTGTGTGTGACTGGGTGAGCGTGTGAATTGTACACAGGTGTGTGTGACTGGGTGAGCGTGTGAACTGTCCACAGATGTGTGTGTGTGACTGGGTGAGCGTGTGAACTGTCCACAGATGTGTGTGTGTGACTGGGTGAGCGTGTGAACTGTCCACAGATGTGTGTGTGACTGGGTGAGCGTGTGAATTGTCCACAGATGTGTGTGAGACTGGGTGAGCGTGTGAACTGTCCACAGATGTGTGTGTGACTGGGTGAGCGTGTGAATTGTACACAGGTGTGTGTGACTGGATGAGCGTGTGAACTGTCCACAGATGTGTGTGTGACTGGGTGAGCGTGTGAACTGTCCACAGATGTGTATGTGACTGGGTGAGCGTGTGAACTGTCCACAGATGTGTGTGTGACTGGGTGAGCGTGTGAATTTTGTCCACAGGTGTGTGTGACTGGGTGAGCGTGTGAATTGTCCACAGATGTGTGTGAGACTGGGTGAGCGTGTGAATTGTCCACAGATGTGTGTGTGACTGGGTGAGCGTGTGAACTGTCCACAGATGTGTGTGTGACTGGGTGAGCGTGTGAATTTTGTCCACAGGTGTGTGTGACTGGGTGAGCGTGTGAATTGTCCACAGATGTGTGTGAGACTGGGTGAGCGTGTGAATTGTCCACAGATGTGTGTGAGACTGGGTGAGCGTGTGAACTGTCCACAGATGTGTGTGAGACTGGGTGAGCGTGTGAACTGTCCACAGATGTGTGTGTGACTGGGTGAGCGTGTGAATTGTCCACAGATGTGTGTGTGACTGGGTGAGCGTGTGAATTGTCCACAGATGTGTGTGTGTGACTGGGTGAGCGTGTGAACTGTCCACAGATGTGTGTGTGACTGGGTGAGCGTGTGAATTGTCCACAGATGTGTGTGAGACTGGGTGAGCGTGTGAACTGTCCACAGATGTGTGTGTGACTGGGTGAGCGTGTGAATTGTACACAGGTGTGTGTGACTGGATGAGCGTGTGAACTGTCCACAGATGTGTGTGTGACTGGGTGAGCGTGTGAACTGTCCACAGATGTGTATGTGACTGGGTGAGCGTGTGAACTGTCCACAGATGTGTGTGTGACTGGGTGAGCGTGTGAATTTTGTCCACAGGTGTGTGTGACTGGGTGAGCGTGTGAATTGTCCACAGATGTGTGTGAGACTGGGTGAGCGTGTGAATTGTCCACAGATGTGTGTGTGACTGGGTGAGCGTGTGAACTGTCCACAGATGTGTGTGTGACTGGGTGAGCGTGTGAATTTTGTCCACAGGTGTGTGTGACTGGGTGAGCGTGTGAATTGTCCACAGATGTGTGTGAGACTGGGTGAGCGTGTGAATTGTCCACAGATGTGTGTGAGACTGGGTGAGCGTGTGAACTGTCCACAGATGTGTGTGAGACTGGGTGAGCGTGTGAACTGTCCACAGATGTGTGTGTGACTGGGTGAGCGTGTGAACTGTCCACAGATGTGTGTGTGACTGGGTGAGCGTGTGAACTGTCCACAGATGTGTGTGTGACTGGGTGAGCGTGTGAACTGTCCACAGATGTGTATGTGACTGGGTGAGCGTGTGAACTGTCCACAGATGTGTGTGTGACTGGGTGAGCGTGTGAATTTTGTCCACAGGTGTGTGTGACTGGGTGAGCGTGTGAATTGTCCACAGATGTGTGTGAGACTGGGTGAGCGTGTGAATTGTCCACAGATGTGTGTGTGACTGGGTGAGCGTGTGAACTGTCCACAGATGTGTGTGTGACTGGGTGAGCGTGTGAATTTTGTCCACAGGTGTGTGTGACTGGGTGAGCGTGTGAATTGTCCACAGATGTGTGTGAGACTGGGTGAGCGTGTGAATTGTCCACAGATGTGTGTGAGACTGGGTGAGCGTGTGAACTGTCCACAGATGTGTGTGAGACTGGGTGAGCGTGTGAACTGTCCACAGATGTGTGTGTGACTGGGTGAGCGTGTGAATTGTCCACAGATGTGTGTGTGACTGGGTGAGCGTGTGAATTGTCCACAGATGTGTGTGTGACTGGGTGAGCGTGTGAATTGTCCACAGATGTGTGTGAGACTGGGTGAGCGTGTGAACTGTCCACAGATGTGTGTGTGACTGGGTGAGCGTGTGAATTGTCCACAGATGTGTGTGTGACTGGGTGAGCGTGTGAATTGTCCACAGATGTTCTGATTCCATTGCTCACTTGATCTCTCTCTCTCTCTCTCTTCCTCCATCAGACGGCCGTCCCTGAAGAGCTCAGACTCTCAGGACGGAGAGAAGAAGCGCGACTCTCGCAAGGGTGGCTTCCTCAACCTCATCAAGTCCCGCTCCAGCAAATCTGACAAAGAGAAGGAGAAAGAAAAAGAGAGGGAGAAAGAGAAGGTAAAGGAGAAAGACAAGGAGAAGGAAAAGGTCCAGTCTTCCGCCTTGTCCCCCTCCCCAGTCCCGACCCAGACTGCCCCTCTGGTCTCATCAGACCCCTCGTCCCCTAAGGCCTCTGGAAGGAGTCCTGCAGCCGAGGCTAAAGCCAAGTCTCAGTCCCTGCCCACGGAGCGCAGCAGCAGCTCGGACCGCTCTGAGGAGCTGAAGACCCCAGACTCGGTGGACTCTGAGCCCTCAGAGGGAAGCCCTCAGGGCAGCCGTCGCTACGGCGTTCAGGTGATAGGGTGTGGGCTGCTGGCGGAGATGAAGGCCAAACAGGAGAAGAGAGCTCCTTTCGGCACACATAAGGTGCGTGTAGCATTTGGTACTTGTTTTACAGTGTTATTAGTATTATATCCACAATTAATATCGGCATGTGTTCACGTTACACCACCTTGTTTTACCCTGACCTGCTTTTAAAGTGAAGCACGCTACCACACAGCCATTCAGAACGGAGATTACCACTGGTTCTGGTTGTTAATGAAACATCTCTGACCTGCTTTGGTCAAAATACCACAAGGATAAAAGCCCACAGCAGCGTTCACCCCCTGTGTAAACAACCCTGTTCAAAACGGCCAGTTATAGCGCCTGTTCCTTTAAATGATAACGAGCCGCTCGCTGTTCACCCCAACCCCGAGTGCACAGCAGTGAGGAGCGAGGAGCAGAAACTCTGTTTTTTTAGCCATTTTCGCTCTGTTCTCTCACTTCTCTGTTCTTGTTTTCTCAGTTTTTACTCAATGCTCTCATTTCCCCACACTTTGTGCTCTCACATGACACGGGTCCAGAAGTGGACCAATATCAGAACAGCTCGTTTTATGCCATGTTTGTGGACTTAAACAGCCATTAAAACGTGTTGTGTGGTCTAGCTTCACTGTGTTTTGTTGGGCAATGATGATAAAACACCGCCATCATGTGGGCACTGTGTGTCAGTGCAGTCTGCTCTCTTCACTGCTTGAATTTCCTGTCACTTAATAAAAAAGGAAGATTAATGAGTAATCCCTCGTGTCGGATGCCAGATTAAATCTGGAGTGTGCTTTACTCGTCCGGTACCACACTGGCGTACTGCTAAAGCTCTTACAGAACCCCCCCCCCCCCCCCCCACACACACACACACAGAGAATACAGAGCTGTAACACTGTAGCGCTTTGAGAAGCTTTTAATATTTTTAAGTGTGTAATATAGAAATCAATGTCTGGCACTGAACTGAAGGACGATAAGGACAGGGCTGCTTCAGATAAAACTGCATTTTGATTTGGCAGAGAGACAGTAGCCCGTTTTATATGATTACACTACTTGGCAAATTATAACAACCTTTCTACAAACTTTATCCCAGGGCCAGATGGAGCCCTGAGCCCCGTGGTCCTTCTCAAAGTCGTGTTGAAAACATGGAGACCTACTGGACGAAGAAGTACCTATGGAGGGACAGTATCTGTTCCAACGGAATCAATAGTGACCATGGAGACGTATGCACATTGACCCTTGACCCTTGACCCTGATCAATATATTTCTCTCAGTTCTGCTCAGTGTACTGTGATCAATAAGTGACATGATGTAATGAAACTAATACCGATCCCTGTAAGTCCTCCTCATGCCGCGGTGTGGCTGGTGTTAGCAGCCCAATAGGCTATTAGCATTAGCATGCTCCATTAGCAGCATGCTAATGTGGCGAGTGATATGCTGCTGAAACAACAGCTGCCGTTAAGATCCCGCGGAGGTGCAGTTTGGCCTCCTCCCCTGACTGACTTCGCAGTGGTGCACGCTGACCATCTGTTACTAAGTGGGTCACTTATGTGCATGGTTTTTTAGCCTTTATGGGTCTATAATACACTCCCAGACGCTAGTACACCTCACCTTGTGCTGATAATTAATATTTACCTTAATTATTTAGGTTATTTTAGGTTATTTTAGGTTTTTAGGTTCTAAAAACCTTCAATTGTTTTTAAAAAATCATTGTCCACTCATCGTCCATATTATCAGCTCCACTGATGCTCTGCATAAATTGTTGGATCCCCAGCACTGCAGTGACGCTGACATGGAGGCGGTGTGTTAGTGTGAGTGGTGATGATCCAAGTGGATCAGACACAGCAGTGCTGCTGGAGTTATTGGACAGTGGACTTAGGGCTGATAGGTGCATCTACACCGGCTTCTGTGATAGAAAGCCTTTAAGAACCCCTTCCGTGTTGTTTTCAGGAGCTTGACGGCTGTTTTTCATGTGGTTGACTAACTACGGTGGTCTCTTGCAGGTATCAGACTCTTCGTCGAGTCCAGACAAGCCGGATGGACCTCCCTCAGGTAAGACTGAAGGCTCTGTGCTGTAGTTTCTCTACATTTTGTGAATGCTGGGGGTAAGAGGGAAAGAGGTGTGTGTGTGTGGGGGGGTACAGTTAGTGTATCCCAAGAGCCTGGTACCATGGTTAAGGCCATATTCACATGGTACAGAAACATTACGACACCCTGTTCTCAGAAAGGCTGTTGCACAGTACAGTGTAGAAGAAAAGATAGTCATTTAGAATATAAAACACTAAAGCTGTGAAGTGCTGTAGAATAAATAAAGTGGGTTTTAAACAGAGCTGTAAACCTGCTCAAATATGAACGTTTTTTATTCTTGATTTAATTCTTGAAGTGTCGGCTGGTTCCGTTTAAGAGCGGCACAGGAGCTAAACGCAGCTTCCCCATGTTAAATTTTGACCTGAGGCAGGACTAACACAATAGTTCCTAAACATCTGAGAGCTCTGTGTGGCTCATATCTCTGCAGCAGATTTGATAAATACTCCATTAAGACATTTATAACCAGTAACAACACTTTGAAGTCTATTCTGTAACAGACTGGTCTCCCAGTGTAATGGGGGCAGGGGGTTGTGATCTCTTCTTTTACTCCCAGTGAGACTCTGGCGGCTGTGTTTTGAATCCGCTGAAGTTGTTAAATGGTCTTTATTGAGAGCCCAGTTAAGAGACCATTACAGAAATCAGATCTGCTAGAAATAAAAGCATGGATACGTTTGTAAAAGGACTATCATAATAGTATTACCATCCATCCATTCATTATCTGTAACCCTTATCCAGTTCAGGGTTGAGGTGGGTCCAGAGTCTACCTGGAATCATTGGGCGCAAGGCGGGAATACACCCTGGAGGGGGCGCCAGTCCTTCACAGGGCAACACACACACACACACTCACACATTCACTCACACACTTACACCTACGGACACTTTTGAGTCACCAATCCACCTACCAACCTGTGTTTTTGGACTGTGGGAGGAAACCCACGCAGACACAGGGAGAACACACTACACTCCTCACAGACAGTCACCCCGAGGAAACCCACGCAGACACAGGGAGAACACACCACACTCCTCACAGACAGTCACCCGGAGGAAACCCACGCAGACACAGGGAGAACACACCACACTCCTCACAGACAGTCACCCGGAGGAAACCCACGCAGACACAGGGAGAACACACCACACTCCTCACAGACAGTCACCCGGAGGAAACCCACGCAGACACAGGGAGAACACACCACACTCCTCACAGACAATCACCCGGAGGAAACCCACGCAGACACAGGGAGAACACACCACACTCCTCACAGACAGTCACCCGGAGGAAACCCACGCAGACACAGGGAGAACACACCACACTCCTCACAGACAGTCAGTATTACCCAGAAATGTAATACTAAGCATCAAAGAGAACTCCTGCACTGCGCTAAACTGTTCAGTGGCATTGCGTCATCTTCAGCTTGAAAAGAAGCAGTGGTATGGCCTCATGTGCCTTGAAGGAAGCATGTGTTGTCCTCCACCCTCCTGAGGCTGGGGGTGCTGTTTGTGATCAGGGGAGATTCAGTGAAATTTTGCTAAATCACGATAAACAGATTTTAAAATAAAAAATGTATTAATCAAATTGTCATTTCTGATGAGAATTGTGACCTGTAAGAGTTGAGACTAAGGGACAGTGTATATTATAAGAGTATAACTTTATGTTAATACAAATTAAATCTCTCTCTCTCTCTCTCGACCAAGTGCCGACCAAGCCTGAGGGCAGCAGCATGAGCTCCCCGGAAAGACTATCCCGTGTTGGTGGTGAATGCAAACCAGAGACTGCTCCCAAACCTAGAGGTTCTGGTCCAACACCTACGAGCCCCAAACCCCCACTTCAAAGCACCAAGCCTGCCCTCGCTGCACGACCTTCCATCGCTCAGAAACCCCGCACCAGCAGCATCCGCAGTACAGGTAGAGTGCCTGTGTGCTAACTATAGGTTCTTATCACTTGGCACCACAATGGAAGTTTGGGTGAGGAAATGAACATAGGCCTATGCCCTTCTGCCACTATGTGAGCTCCTAACCTGGCTGTTCATGGCCCATTTCTCAGGCTTTACTACAGCACAGCTGTTTACCAGACGAGCTTTGGATGGTGGGTCAGTCTAAGCACAGCAGTGACAAAAGACATCGTAAATCAAGGTCCACCTTCCTAGCATCTGGAGGTCATGTAAGAGTTGCAGTGTCTAGCATTAATAGAGATATGGCATTTCCCCAAAGGAGCCTGCATTAGCGCTGTGGCCCTGGAAAACAGACGCTAAGCTACATTTCAATCAAGTGTGTGGCCTGAGTGATAGTACAGTATTTTCGTATTAATGACTTAAGGCCAATATATGCTTCTGCATCAAGCCTATGCCTTGAGTAAGTGTAGGGTTCGCGTCGACGCAAACCACCTCATGGTTGGTCCACAATCGGACAAACGTGGAAGTTGAACCGCGGAGATTTCTCAGACATCGGTTTGGACGTCACGGAACGAATAAAAAATTGCAACTACTACACCACTACATTGTGTATTACATAGTGTGGAGGAGGATATTTGGGATTCAGCTCTAGTGGTTTGGCGGTGTAACTGCAGAGACAATTGCGTGTACATAAATCCCCCATTATGTTAATGTTACATAAACAATATTGTTGGGGGATTGTGGGAAAAAACAACCTAAATCCAAGTGGGAAAATAATGGATTCATGTTGGGGAAAGTAACTCGAACTGCCATGGTGGAAAAAATCCAGGAAGTGCATCACTGCCCATGGTATTAGTTAGGCGTCTATCAGCTTATGGAATAGATCTGGGCAGTTTGCCTTCACCTCCAGTGTGTTAAACTGTTCAGTGTTGTTTGCATCAGTGAAAGTTCAAAAGAAAATAAAACTGGTGTCTTGCCTGTTCTCATTTTAAAAAGTAAAAAGAGCAAAACCTTGCACTAATTACCTTCGAACAAGACCTTTCCGTCATCTTCAGTGGAGCTGGAAACACAACATTCTATAACATATCTATATATGGGCATATTCATTGAAGCTATGTTTTTCCTTTCCCCAGAAGAGGGTTTAGACTCCACTGTTGGAGGTCCCAAGACTCCAGGCCTGGCATCAACAGTGAGGAAAGCCCCCTCTGATAAAGAGGGAATATCCAGTCCTTTACACAGCAACTCAGCCACCAAGACCTCTGCTCAGGAAGGTAACTGCAGTGTTAGACGCTTTTAAGAATGCTTTACTAATTTGAGCAGAGTCGGGGAAGTAATTCACTTACTGTCCCTTTAAGCAGACCGTTTTAACACATACATGTGGCCCCATGCTGTTTTTATGTTGTGCCATCGTCATCGTTTGCTTGCTCTCGTTTGTTGGTGTGTGTTTTAGTTTTTTTTCTCCATCTCCACAACATTGTTTTTCAGTTTTCTCCCTTCACTCCCTGAGCACATGCGAACTCCCATGAGGCCCCTTACTGATTAGACTTAGATTGTTGTGAACAATGATAGTGTTCCACATCAGTTTAGCCAAAAACGGCGCATGGTTTTCCAACCAGGAGGACTGTGCAAGCTCAGGTACAGAGTCAGCTGAGGCTTCTGAGGGTGATGTCCACTGTCGATTACGTAACATCCCAGTGGGGTCTAAGGGGAAAGCAGTTTGACCAGTGCTGTGACCTACTTTGATCAAAACACCACAAGGATCAAACAGCACAGCAGCGATCTCCCACCAGTCTAAACAGCCCACTTCATAATGGTTGCTCCTTTAAACGATAACGAGCTGTTGTTCACCCCAGCCTGAGTGCACAGCCTGAGGACCCAATTCTCTTTATTCTCCGATCTCGTTTTATCAGTTTTTACTCAGTGCTCTTAATTATCAGCGCTTCTTTGTGTCTGTTTTGCTGCATTTAGCCTCGCCTTTGTGCTCTCAAAAGCCGAGGGGGCGTCTGATAATGTCCCCGTTACAAAAGATTCTCAAGGTTTTGTTATCGTTCGTCATATAACTGTTTTTCTAATTTACAAAACTATGCTTTATGAATGACCCCCACCACCACCAGCACCACAAGAGTAAGCAACAGCAGCTTTGTTTAATGAGCAATGCTAGATGCTCCTGCCCTTGTCCAGCTAAAGAGCGTACTGCCCCTTCTCTGCAGCGGACACGGTGGGAGACTCTAGTGTTTTTAAAGCTGACCCTGAGCTGGAAATCCCAGCAGCAGCTTCCAGAGTGCAGGACTCCCCCCAGCGCTCGCAGGAGGAGGAGAGCGAGCAGGAGCGCAAGGCGTCTGTCTCACGGCCTGGTTAGACCTCATCACACCTCTCACCAATCACCCATCAGCTTTCAGTTCTCTCACATCACACAGCTCATCTCTCGTCATGGGGAGTCACGCAGTCAGCCAGAGACAAGCTCGGTTGATCCGTGCAGACGCAGCAGCGCGTCTCGGTGGTGGACCGAGCTTCTCTCTGACCGTTTCTAGTGGACACAGGGGACAGTGGTGTTCACAGAGTTCATTTACGTGTTTATTAATCTAGACCAGACAGAAATTAAAAGTAGTTTCACCAGTGACTGACAAAACTGCTGATTTGAATGTGAACATCAGTTCTAAGTGAATACTGCAGTAACTCTGTTTACGTATGGGAGATATCAGTGATGTTAATATGTTTGTTAATGGTGGGGATGTTGAAATGATGTACTCCAGAGATCCGTAACCCTCCTCCTGGAGATCTGCTTCATGCACAGCTCAGTTTTAACCTGAGCCAATCTACCAATGTGGGGGTTGCCATGGCCTAATGTTTAGAGAAGTGTGCTTTGGAGGGGGTTGAAGGAACATCAGTTTGTCCTCCTTCAACATCCATGGCTGAAATGCCTTTGAGCAACTGCTCCCCAGGCATCACCACTCTGGGTGTGTGTGTGTGTATTTGTGTGCTCACTGCCTCCAGTGCACTTTTATGAGTTTCTTAGTTTTCACTTACATTAATGGGTTAAATGCAGAGGTACAATTTGGTTGTGTTATGAAATGATAACAAAAAACTGTTTCTTTTCATTTGTATTGAGGTGAGTCGAATACAAAATAATTTTGATTAACACTTATCATATTACACCAGTTTTCACCATCAACAGATTTATTTTTTTTTTTTTTTTGTTACCCTTCCAGGCTTCCAGGGAACAGGTATTCTCTCATTGCCAGACCCTGTAGCGAGAGGCTGGTACCTTTTAACACTTAATGTGTCAAAGATTAGCCTACTACTGCAGGAAAAAACATTTGACTTGCACACAAATGGACCAATCACAAGTCAATCACAAGTGTTATTTTGGCATGACGCGTAGAAGGAGGCAAAGGGCCAATTAGAAATCGACTGACAGTGAAATCAGCTTAACACAGTGAAAGACTCAGATTCATGGGCAGAGTGTGTGTGGCTGAGACTAGGGAATAGGAGAAAAAATTGGGAAGCTAGGTGCTAAAAATTAACACAGATTAAAATGTAGAATGGCGCACATCACAGTGAACGACTCAGAATGACTTTATTTACAACTTATCCTCTTTATTTAGCTGTAGCAGGTGTGGAAGATAGTGCTTGGAGCTCCACTCTGTTGGAAAATTTATCCAGAATCAGGGTTCATTTGATTCAAGTAATGTCAATACGAAGCAATTAGGACAATGACCTTCACAGTGTCCTTAGATGTTGATTCCCTAAGTCCCTTTTCCAAATAGTGCTGACATTTTGAATATCTGCTTCGGTGGCAGCAGCCGAGAGAAGGGTTTTACTCTGGAGCCGCAGTTTTCTCCAGAATGCCCTCCAGCAGTTTGTCAATGGCAGTAAATGCATACACAGTGACTGTGACACACACAGAGCGTCTGTTTGTGCTGGTTGTGTATGTCACTGTGCACATTACCCTTCATGAACGGGACATCGTCGCCAATATATCAACAATATCACTCATGCTGTGACAAATTTTACTGCCCCTTATGTTCGGTAGAATGTTATGAGCCAACAGCAGTCAGTAAATGTACAATTTTAACCAGGGAGGCCGACATGAAGGGAAGTCTGTAAGTGAATATAGCTACAATTTAGCAAACCTTCATCAATCCAGCAAGCAGACTATATATAAAACAATAAATGTTTATGAATACCTATATTTATATATATCATTTTGTCCAGAAATTGTCCAGTCAATCGTTCATATTCAATTAACAGGACCTACGACCTACGACTTAATCTACGACCAAGAGAAGTATGTGAATCTGGCAACTGCCACTTCACAATAAAAGTCCTTGCTCTGTCAGAACTATGAGGATTAATGAGAACAAGCAGTGGGTGTGTGTTTGTGGACATGTCTTTAAGTGTGAAGAGTGTACAACTCAGAAGTGGCTACACACCACACTCCTCACAGACAGTCACCCGGAGGAAACCCACGCAGACACAGTGAGAACACACCACACTCCTCACAGACAGTCACCCGGAGGAAACCCACGCAGACACAGTGAGAACACACCACACTCCTCACAGACAGTGACCCGGAGGAAACCCACACAGACACAGTGAGAACACACCACACTCCTCACAGACAGTCACCCGGAGGAAACCCACGCAGACACAGGGAGAACACACCACACTCCTCACAGACAGTCACCCGGAGGAAACCCACACAGACACAGGGAGAACACACCACACTCCTCATAGACAGTAACCGGAGGAAACCCACGCAGACACAGGGAGAACACACCACACTCCTCACAGACAGTCACCCGGAGGAAACCCACGCAGACACAGGGAGAACACACCATTCTCCTCACAGACAGTCACCCGGAGGAAACCCACGCAGACACAGGGAGAACACACCACACTCCTCACAGACAGTCACCCGGAGGAAACCCACGCAGACACAGAGAGAACACACCACACTCCTCACAGACAGTCACCCGGAGGAAACCCACGCAGACACAGGGAGAACACACCACACTCCTCACAGACAGTCACCCGGAGGAAACCCACGCAGACACAGAGAGAACACACCACACTCCTCACAGACAGTCACCCGGAGGAAACCCACGCAGACACAGGGAGAACACACCACACTCCTCACAGACAGTCACCCGGAGGAAACCCACGCAGACACAGGGAGAACACACCACACTCCTCACAGACAGTCACCCGGAGGAAACCCACGCAGACACAGGGAGAACACACCACACTCCTCACAGACAGTCACCCGGAGGAAACCCACGCAGACACAGGGAGAACACACCACACTCCTCACAGACAGTCACCCGGAGGAAACCCACGCAGACACAGGGAGAACACACCACACTCCTCACAGACAGTCACCCGGAGGAAACCCACGCAGACACAGAGAGAACACACCACACTCCTCACAGACAGTCACCCGGAGCGGGAATCGAACCCACAACCTCCAGGTCCCTGGAGCTGTGTGACTGCGACACCTACCTGCTGCTCCACCATGCTGCCCCTCTACTATTCAGACTTTACAAAAAAAAATGTAAAGTAAAGCAGATTTCACAGCAAATGTTACTGTTACGATTCTGGTAGCAGTGCAACTATATCATCAACAGCAACTGAAACACAAACTCAAACAAGAATGAAATGAATGAAAAGTGAGATGCAGAAAATGGAACTGAATGCATTAAGACTGTATTAAATGTTCATTTACAAAGCTGATGTTCACTTTCACATCTCAATTCATAAATACATTTGGCATAAAATATAACTTAAATAAATATAACAGACTGAGACAGAAAAAAAAATTATTCATCACTATAAGAAACTTCTAGAGGACATTTCAGTTTTAATATGAACTGTGGATAAAACGTGTTTTATTCCAGTGTTGCTGATGGAACCAGGTCTTACAGCACAATGCACGTACCTCGTTTAACGTTAAGAGCATTAGACATTAAACCAGCGGCTCTCAAACTGGGGCTCAAACAAGGGGGCGTTAGGGGGGCCACAGAAAAGCGTTAGCTGTTGTATCTTGATTTTTTTATTAATTTTTTTTTTATATACAGGGGGTCCTCGACTTACGACGTTAATCTGTTCCTACGTCGCGTCGTAAACCGATTTTCGGTGTAAGTCGGAACATACGTACATACTGTACGTAAATAACATACTGTAAGCACTTATCCTATCCTAACACCTATCCTCCTCGGTCCCGAGCTGCGTAACCGTGTATTCTTCCGCCGCGCACACCACACACGAAGTTCGCGTTACGACGTTTACGACGCAAAACCACTTAGAAACAAGGCTTTATACAGTAAATGGGAGATGTGTCGTAACCACGTAAGTGTGTAAGATTGTACAACTCAGAAGTGGCTACACTCCTCACAGACAGTGACCCGGAGGAAACCCACACAGACACGGGGAGAACACACCACACTCCTCACAGACAGTAACCGGAGGAAACCCACGCAGACACAGGGAGAACACACCACACTCCTCACAGACAGTAACCGGAGGAAACCCACGCAGACACAGGGAGAACACACCACACTCCTCACAGACAGTCACCTGGAGGAAACCCACGCAGACACAGGGAGAACACACCACACTCCTCACAGACAGTCACCCGGAGGAAACCCACACAGACACAGAGAGAACACACCACACTCCTCACAGACAGTCACCTGGAGGAAACCCACGCAGACACAGGGAGAACACACCACACTCCTCACAGACAGTCACCCGGAGGACAGTAACCGTGTCCCGAGCCACGTCACCGTGTATTCTTCTGCCGCGCCGCGCACACAAAACACGAAGTTCACGTTACAACGTTTACGACGCAAAACCACTTAAGTCGAAACAAGGCTTTATACAGTAAATGGGAGATGTGTCGTAACCACGAAACATCGTAACTCGAGACTGACTTAACCCGAGCACCTCCTGTAGTTTATAATTTTCAGTTAGTCTCATTTATCATCAACTTATTTGGCCATAAATTAAAACGTCTTCTGCCGTGATTTGGCGGGTTTTCTTTCCTTAGAACAGCAACACGCTGCTAGAAACTACGGGAACGTCTGCTATTTGTTTGCAGATATCCACCAAAATGGATGCGATGGTCGCAGTGGCACTTACCATCCACAAAGGGGCCCCGTGTTAAAAACGTTTGAGAACCATTTCTGGTTCCTATCAACACCACTGTGAACAGGACTCACAATAAACCACTCACAATGACTGTGGTTACTTCTTACATATTTAATCAACCAACTGATGCAGCTCAACTCCACCTCCCCCCCAGTGCAGCAGACTGGGCTTTGATCCACTGCTCGGACAGAAACACCATGCTACACCAATGAGTCCCTGGGCAACACTCCTAACTCTGCACTGAAACTGTGTATATCTTTGGAAAAGAAGGTCCGCTGAATGCAGTGATGTAAATCTAATTGGTGCTGCTTTAAACTCACTCACTTTTCACTGTTGTATTTGCCTTTGTTTCTGTCGTCTACAGCAAGGACGTCTTCCTCCTCTGACGCCTCTCAGCGCTCAAATACGAACCACAACTCAGATGAGAACGGCTCAAAGGCCAAAGACAAAGTGGCCAATGGAGAGAAGGAGAAGGACTCGAGTCAGGGCAGCAAATCGGCTGACTCTGGAGAAGAGATGGATAAAGATTTTATTTTTGTATGAGAGAGAGAGAGAGAGAGAGAGAGAGAGACCGGGTCACTCTGTATTCATTTAAACCCATTTTCAGGAATCTCCCAGAGACTGTTAGAGTTAATGCTGCATTCCAACAACTAAAATTCAAAGTGTGTGTGTGTGTTATTGACTAAACGCATGTAACCTGTAGTGTGTGACTGATTCTCTGCGTCACTGTGACACAGAAACCGTGTGAAAACGCTTTATGAAGTGTCTTGCTTTAAAACAATATCTTAATGCTCTGATTACTATAATAACTCCGGCTGAAGCACTGTTAAAATCTTCCAGCTGAGAGGGGTGTGTCCTCCCCCCCACTCACTCTCAGAAAGCAGGGGATGCGCTGACACTGGAGGACATGGGTAACACGTCTGTGGGGGGGGCAGGGTTCATAAGGCTATATAAGCTTGTCATAACAAGCGACACAGACCTGTTTTTACATTTATAAACACTTAAAGCAACACTAGGTAGAATTTGTGGCTTACAATTACAGCTTCAAAATCACTGTGGTGATTGGCTGAAATGGAGTAAGTAGAATAAAGCCTGTGTCGTCGCTACTCTGGGCTCAGCGCTGCTGAAACTGCACTATGTAACTTTTAGAGGAGGGTAGGAAGCTCAGGACCCTCTTGATTTCCAGACAGTGCTGTTAAAATGAATTACACTCTGCGAATGTAAGGGGGAGCCCAAGAGCACAGGTATTTAACTGCTACACGGTTTATGACTCCACCCAGTGACCGAACGTTGGTCGACTTGGCAACCCCAGTGGACGACGGCAGCCTTTACGGCGGGGGGCGCTGGGTTGGAGTAAGCTTCCAGTGTGTGCAGGTATTATGTGGCCTTCTGAACCCCACCCTGCAGTGTACTGATGAAGCGTGAACCGGACGTGTCACTGTCTGCCCTTGTGCCTTAGAGTTCCACTCTGCTACTGTACTGTGATCACTCCAAGCAGGACACTGAAGGCGTACAGACACTGTGTGTGTGTGTGTGTTGACTGTATTGACACCCTCCTGTATGAGTTCAGACTTAATATAAGAGGAAGGATTACTTCGGTGTGCGCAGCAGGACGCTTGATGTCACTTTTCTTAAAGCGGTTCGTTGTCCATCAGACTTCTGTCCAGGAAACGTTTTAGTCTCTGCTCTGCAAACGTAAACCAACGGGTCAAAGTTCACATACCTACATCAGACTTCACAGAACTGTGAGTACCACGAGCTCAGAGTGCTTCCACTCTGTCTGATCTAAGCTCTATCTGACCACGAACTACAGCAGGTTCAAGACTTAGAAGATCAGACAATCTGCTGACGCCAAGTTTACTCAGAGTAAGGGTAGGAACCCCCCCTTCATTTCAGGAGAATCAGTTCAAATGAAGAAGTAGTTCCGGTTACTTTGTGTCTACTTTTTGCGGCGTGTAATCAGACATGAGTGTGGAAATAAAAGCACAAACTGGTGATGTTTTAACCGCAAAACTAGGGAAGTAAGACCTGGGGAGACTAGTCTGATTGTTATGCAGATTTACAACTTAGTTTGCTCATATCTTGAAGCTACCAAACGGCAAAAACCTCGAGTTGGGGTCGGAGGAGAACAAATAGATCGGCCTCTGGTGCCATTTCACTGCATGGTACCCACTCTACTCAACTGTACTCGCATTTTGGGTACGGGTTTGTTTTCCACTACAATGGCTCCAACAAGACGTGGGGGGTTGGAGATCACAACGTAATGTTAAGCGTTGTTTAGTCCTCGTGTATTGGCGTGTTGTCGTTGTTTGGGACTGAACACAGCTCCATTTCAGACAGATTTTTAGAGTTTGTTCATTCCTTGTTTGTGCTGGACGTCTGCATTTTGTTGTGTGTGACTGTTGTGTATTGGGGGCGGCACGGTGGCGCAGCAGGTTGGTGACACAGTCCAGTCACACAGCTCCAGGGACCTGGAGGTTGTGGGTTCGAGCCCCGCTCCGGGTGACTGTCTGTGAGGAGTGTGGTGTGTTCTCTCTGTGTCTGCGTGGGTTTCCTCCGGGTGACTGTCTGTGAGGACTGTGGTGTGTTCTCCCTGTGTCTGCGTGGGTTTCCTCCGGGTGACTGTCTGTGAGGAGTGTGGTGTGTTCTCCCTGTGTCTGTGTGGGTTTCCTCCGGGTGAGGACTGGCACCCCCTTCAGGGTGTATTCCCGCCTTGCACCCAATGATTCCAGGTAGGCTCTGGACCCACTGCGACCCTGAATTGGATAAGCGCTTACAGATAATGGATGGATGGATGTTGTGTATGTCTCTGGCAAATCAGCGCTCTGCAAGGTTTACAAGTCACGGATTAGTCCCTACTAGAAAAGTACCCGGTCCCAGGGACCAACTTTGCCTAATGGAAAAGCAAAAGATAAATAAAAAACAAGTAGAACCGAGTCCAGTCCAGTAGGTACCATGCAGTGGAAAAGCACCATGGGTGATTAGAAGTAAGTTTACCCTCCTCCCACACCATTGCTTCTCTGGGGGTTAATGTTCTCCTCCTGCAGTTTGACAGTTAAGGAATGAATGACTGTTCTCCTCCGAGTGTGTTGAGGTGTCCAATAAGGTTATGTTAAAAGCAGCTGCTATTAGAAGTACATTTCACGTCAGCAGGTTTTCTCTTATTTTCTGAGTCGATGGAAACACGTGGAGCTCCAGGTGACTGTAGCAGGTAGTGATTAGGTCCGAGAGCGTGGAGTATCCCTTTTAAATAACATTGATCCGACTCCATCTCCTCACTGCACTCATTAAAGTCCAGACGTCTTTGAATGCTGTGGTTCCTCTGCTTGTGCCTGTTCTTTGGACTTCTTTCTGACCGCACACCAACCTCTTCCTGTCCATTCTCTCTCTCCGTTTTGTCGTTGTCTTTGCGTAACTTCAGCAGCCAGCTGTTTTTCTCGGTTTGACCCCACCGTTTTTGCAGCTCTATGTCTGCGCCTTCCGCTCCTGAACGGCCAGTCCCTGTCCCACATGCATGTGATGTCCACTTGTGTATATAAATAACATGCTTTCATACGGGGTGTGTGTGTGTGTGTGTGCATATATTTAATATATACAGGCTGAAAATATTAAGGTAATGTTAGTGTAATATATATACACACACACACAGATCTGATATGGATAAGGCCTGAAGCACACTGAAGAAGGAAATGGGAGAGTTGTACAGCTACATTATTTATTTCCAAGAATAAATGGTGTTTTTTTCTTTTTGTTTTTTTTAAGAGAAAATTACGTCTGTTTTTTTCCTCTTTTCATAGGATGTACATTTTGTGGATACAGCGAGGAGAATTGATTAGTTTTGTTGATGCACACTGCCTGGTCGCTACGGTTGAGTGTTGTTATTATTCCGCGAGGGAAATTGTGTTAATCGAGTGCGGTTCTTCAGTGTTAATCTATTACTAAGTTCTGTATCATTTTAAAAGCCGCAGACATGCTTTGATTTGCTGGTCGCGTTTTTCATCATGCAGTATTTTCCGATCTGGTTTTGGTGAGAATCTCAACTCTAACCCTTTCACTCATGCGTTCTGTGGACTGTGAATGTCTTCTTGTTTTGGGTATTTCTACCAAGCTGATTAAAACTGATTTTACACCTTTACTGAGCCTTTTGTGTTTCACTGCACTTCATTATGGAGCCTAAAGCAGGGTTCCCACACTGGGGAACTGTGGTCTCTATAGGGGAAACCAAGGGAAGCCAGACCAGTCCTTCACAGGGCAACATATACACTCACTCACACCTAGGGACACTTTTGAGTCACCAATCCACCTACCAACGACAGTCACCCGGAGGAAACCCACGCAGACACAGAGAGAACACACCACACTCCTCACAGACAGTCACCCGGAGGAAACCCACGCAGACACAGAGAGAACACACCACACAGACAGTCACCCGGAGGAAACCCATGCAGACACAGGGAGAACACACCACACTCCTCACAGACAGTCACCTGGAGGAAACCCACGCAGACACAGAGAGAACACACCACACTCCTCACAGACAGTCACCCGGAGGAAACCCACGCAGACACAGGGAGAACACACCACACTCCTCACAGACAGTCACCCGGAGGAAACCCATGCAAACACAGGGAGAACACACCACACTCCTCACAGACAGTCACCCGGAGGAAACCCACGCAGACACAGGGAGAACACACCACACTCCTCACAGACAGTCACCCGGAGGAAACCCAGGGAGAACACACCACACTCCTCACAGACAGTCACCCGGAGGAAACCCACGCAGACACAGAGAGAACACACAACACTCCTCACAGACAGTCACCCGGAGGAAACCCACGCAGACACAGGGAGAACACACCATACTCCTCACAGACAGTCACCTGGAGGAAACCCACGCGGACACGGGGAGAACACACCACACTCCTCACAGAACTCATTCACCCGGAGCGGGAATTGAACCCACAACCTCCAGGCCCCTGGAGCTGTGTGACTGCGACACTACCTGCTGCGCCACCGTGCCGCCCCAAAAAGAATCCAAATAAAAGCAATAGGTTTCTACACACTGCCCTAAAAAACCCCAAAAAAAACCCCTAAAAACCTAAACCCTAAACCCTAAAAAACACACAGCACAGGAACTAAAGTGTGCCCCACTCTACAGTAGTTCCTGTTTTATGGAGAGAGATTAGTCTCAAAATACTTTACAAATGCTTAAATGTCAATCCACAAATTAAACACACGTCACAGATGTTTCACTGTTTCACAAATGAACACATCACACTCTGTGTCTCACGGTCTGCAGTTTGTACAAACACAGTTACATTCATAAACACGTGTTTGTTTTTTATAGATATATCACAATTTTATGTTTTTATAAATAGATTTGTTTAAATTTACATTGAATGTATTTGTAAAGTCGAAGTCTTGAATTTAAAATGTATTTGTAAATTGTTGAATCTGCGTTTGTGGATCAAGTCACTCACGAGATTTCCGTGACCTGCATTTGTTCATTTCCTCTCGCGAGAGTTTGGATTTTGAGACTTTCCTCTCGCATTTCACCCGCTTCAAATACAAACGCAGCCTGATCCACAAATGAGGCCCGCAGGCGAACAAGACACGGCTGGGTGTCACTGTTGTTTTAGGACGCGGGGGGACAACTTAAATGGAGACGAATTTGCGCAATATTTAAAGTGGAAGTTCGAACAAAATGCCGCTGAATTCAGCTTCATATCACAGACAGTTAGGAGAGAGACCACTGGGGAACGCTTGAAGGTGCCCTACATTTAACGATGTTAAAGTCCAGGGGAACTTCCCTAATTTCGCTGCAGACTACGGTTGGCAAATAAAATACGTTAAAATCATCTCGTATTTGGACTAAAGCCGTGTTGGTTATTGGACTGTTACGGGACGTACTTTTGCGAATGGACTGTTAAAACGGGTGATTTGTTTCAGACAGACGCTCTCCCTCAGCCGAAGGGAGGGGCGGATACCCCACGGCTCCGAAACAGAATATGCGCTTCTCATTGGTCATCACTTTTATTTATCCAATCAGCAGCCAGAGTCATCTGTCTATCATTTACAGCGGCAGACAATGGAGTCATAGTCCCGCCTACAGGGGGTTGTTTAGCTGCGGCCCTGAGAGCAACAGGTCAGTTCTGAGACACTGGGGGAAACAACAGTGACACCTAGCGGTGGCTTGTTCGTCTGCGGGCCTCATTTGTGGATCAGGCTGCATTTGTATTTGGAGCGGGTGAAATGCGAGAGGGAATTCTCAAAATCCAAAATCTCGCGAGAGGAAATGAACAAATGCAGGTCACGGAAAACTCGTGAGTGACTCGATTCACAAACGCAGATTCTACATTTTACAAATACATTTTAAATTCAAGACTTCGACTTTACAAATATATTCAATGTAAATTTAAACAAATGTATTTATTTTCACATAAAATTGTGATATATCTATGAAAAACAAACACGTGTTTATGAATGTAACTGTATTTGTACAAACTGCAGACTGAGACACAGAGTGTGACGTATTCATTTGTGAAACAGTGAAACATATTTGTGACTTGTTTAATTTGTGGATTAACATTTACGCATTTGTAAAGTATTTTGAGACTAATCTCTCTCCGTACTGTTTGACTGGCGACCCCTCCTGGGTGTGCTCGCGCATTGCACCCACTGGACCACCGCGTCGTTGAGCTGACAATGAATGAATGAATGTTCTCTTTCAAGCATTCGTTTCGGTGTCTCACTATGGGATACGCCCCCTTCGCGTATACCTCAGAAGCTCTATTACACTACGCCAGCCCCTGGGCTGGCTGACAGCTGTGATGCTCATGCGCCGCCCTCAATATATAATACGGAGCACGACATCATAACCTCATTCAAAACCTTCTTCTCGCTTCACTCCAGAAGCCTTCATTCTCTCTCCCCTCGCGACACCTAAGCTTCACTGTCCGCAGACGGAGTTAATACCTCCGTCGACGGGCGCTTAGTGTCGTTAAGGAAGAGAAAAATTATTGATTCGTGTCTTCACCATAGCTCGGATTATTCTAGTCGGTTTGTCTCCAAACAACGGCTACATAGCTAACGGCCCCTGCTAACTAACCACCACGTTAGTTGCGACTCTCGGCTAGTCGTTAGCTCCCGTGCTTGCGGTACTATTTGGTCACCACGCCAATTGTTTCCAACAGCACAGTCTAAGCACAATTTAGCACACCAGCTAAATGGCTGCAGCAATGCAGGCGGTGCCTATTGGGGACGGAGAACCAGCGCGGACGTGTCCCTGCGGGAATAAAATATCTAGCAGAGACACTCACCAGGTCTGCTCCGTTTGTCTCGGGCTGCGACATGCCCAGGCAGCGTTGAATGACCCGGGCTCGTGCGAGCACTGCGCGCGGTTTACCGTTAAAAGCCTCCGCCGTAGGCTGGCACGCCAAGCCAGTTTTTCAGGCGAGGACCCCCTTGTGTCCGGCGCTACCATTACGCCGACTTTACAGCAGGCCACCATGCCCGTTGAATCGTCCACCCCCGTGGCTCTTAGCTGGGGTGACCAACTCGATTCCCTCGACCCCCTGCCCACCCTGCTAGACGCAGAGGAGGACGAGGAAGAGGCAGAGGAGGACTATGAGGATGGCGGTTCCGAATTTCTCGTCTCGGATGAGGACATTGAATTCGAGGACTCTCCGTTTCTCAACCCCGCCCAGATGGCAAAATATCCCGGTGCCATGCAGGCCACTAATGACCCAGATGGGACGCCACCGTCGCCCCTTCTAGGTGTGGACCTGCAGGATGTGCTTAAGCGCGCAGCTGACAAGCTGGACATCCCGTGGCCGACCGTAAGCGCGGAGACTGCAAAGTCACGCTACGAAGGGAAGAGACTGCCGCGGGCAAAACGGGCTGCAAGACAGCTACTCCCCGTATTTCCTGAACTGGTGGAGGAGTTGGCTACTTTCTGGAAGGAGAAGCCATTTACTGGCAAAACTCCTATTCAGGGGGGATCTGCCCTCGACATGGAAGGTATGGAGAAGGAAGGCCTTCTGCGTATGCCTCCAATGGAGCCCCTAGTGGCAGCGCACCTGCACCCCAGCCGCTCAGCAACCAGCAACCCTACGTTGCCCTCCAAAGCTGACCGCTTTCAGTCTAACATGACTGAACGGGCTTATAAAGCAGTGGCGCTTTCCGTGAGAGCCCTGAATGCCATCTCCATGCTGACAGCCTACCAAGCTGAACTTCAGGACGAGACGTCAGCCACGCCAGGTCTGTCTCAGTGGGAAGAGATTTGTGTGGTCACTGACCTCTCCCTCCGTCTCCAGAGATGTGCGGTGCAATCAGCGGGGAAAGCCATGGCCACCATGGTGGTCCAAGAAAGAGGCAGGTGGCTTAACCTGGCAAACCTCTCTGACAGGGAGAAAGAGGCCATCCTGGATGCACCAGTGGTGCCAGAGGGCATCTTTGGCTCCGCTCTCACATTAATGCAGAAGCGGTGTGAGGAAAAGAAGAGAGATGATGAAGCCCTTCAGCTGTGCTTGCCCAGGAAGCCACAGCAGGGCCCCTCAGCACAACCTCGGCCCTCTTTCATGCAGGCTTCTGCTCGCCCGGCCACCAGCTTCCGCATCCCCAGACGGCCTAAGCCACAGCCTGGCCCGCCAAGTCAAAGTGGGGGCGCTGAAAGTAAGACTGTCTGGCCCAAAAAGACCCAGGGACAGCCACAGGCAGTACAGCCTCTCCCTCCATCCTCACAGGTGGTAAGGAGGAAAAAGAAGTCTGCCTAGGAGTCCTTTGCTTCAGGGGAGAGCCGCCACCCCCCCGTTCTTCGGCTCTTACCCCCAGGCCCCACTATGTTCAGGTGGAGCATGGGTTAACCCCCCCCTTATGTTCCATTTGGCTACCAGCCCATTCACTCAACACACAACCACTCATTCCAGAGCTGTGTTCAATAAAGCAAGGTGTCTCTGTGTTTCCTGTATTTCACATGTTGCAAAACAAAATAAAACACAAAACATTGCAAAACAAAATAAAGTTGAGTGTGTTAAGAGGCAATGCAATGCAAAAAATGTTGCAAAACATAAACAACCTAAAACAAAAGCCTTGGAAGGTTTCCATGCCTTCAAAGGCAATGAGCCACTTAAACGCTGTTACAGCGCGACCGGCTCGCGCATGCGCAGTACAAAGCACGTGCAGACGCACTCTGCGACCACTGGAGGGCGCGAGTGTCTTACGGCTAGACAGTTGGACTGCATGCGTTTCATCTCAGTGGGTACTAAGAACAATACGACATGGGTACAGACTGCAATTTTGCAACCAGCCCCCAAAGTTCAAAAGCATTGTTCACTCCAGGGCAACTGGGGAATCAGCTCACATCCTCCAGGAGGAAATCTCCTCACTACTGGGGAAAGGAGCTATAAGGGTGGTCCCACCCGAACAAAGTCGGACAGGGTTCTATTCTCGGTACTTCCTAGTGCCGAAGAAGGGGTCCCAAACCCTGCGCCCGATTTTGGATTTACGTGCTCTGAACAGATACTTAAGACAGTACAAGTTCAGGATGCTCACTCATCCAGCTCTGCTGAAGTTTGTACGCCCAGGAGATTGGTTCACTTCCATCGACCTGAAGGACGCTTATTTCCATATCAGCATATACCCGCCGCACAGGAAATACCTCAGGTTTGCTTTTGCGGGGGTAGCCTACGAGTACATGGTTCTCCCATTCGGTCTCTCCCTCAGTCCACGAGTATTCGTGAAATGTACGGAGGCAGCGATTGCCCCTCTAAGAGAGCAGGGCATCCGTCTCGCTACTTATATAGACGACTGGCTTATCGCAGCACAGTCCGAGAAAGAGGCAAGAACACACACAATGCAGCTCATAGAGCACCTTGTACAACTAGGGTTTCAGATAAACAGGGAAAAGAGCGTATTGACGCCGACCCAGCGCATATCATACCTGGGCCTGTCACTGGACTCAGTGTCTTTCAGGGCAAGCCTGTCTACGGAGAGAGTTGTAAAGCTCAAAACATGCTTGGATACATTTCGGAGGGACAGTATGATCCCATTCCGTGTGTGTCTCAGACTACTGGGCATGATGGCCTCAGCTTTAGACGTAATCCCGTTGGGACGTCTATTCATGAGGGGGTTTCAACGCTGGGTGGCTTCGCTAGGGCTGAACCCGCTGTATCATATGCGCCGGAGAGTAGAAGTCACTCGGGCAGCGTTGATAGCCCTGTGTCAGTGGAAGCGCATGGGTTTTCTCACACAGGGGGTTCCTATGGGCATAGTTTATGCCAGACGTGTAGTGACTACAGATGCGTCACTGTCCGGTTGGGGGGGCACTCACGAGGGCAGAATAGTGAACGGCAGGTGGAACAGCAGTCAGCAGTCCCTCCACATAAACTGCTTGGAGATGCTGGCGGTTCATCTGACGGTGAGACATTTCCTCCCTTTTTTAGAGGGGTGCCACGTTCTCGTGAGGACAGACAACATGGCAGTAGTGGCTTACATCAATCGACAAGGAGGTCTGCGGTCCCGACCGTTACACACGCTGGCACGCAGACTGATTTTATGGAGCAGCGTTCACTTTCTATCCCTGAGAGCAACACATGTTCAAGGGATGCTCAACAGGGGAGCAGATCTGTTGTCGAGAGGCAATCCTCTTTATGGGGAATGGGCACTCAACAGTGCAGTTGTCCAACAGATTTGGGAGCGCTACGGCAGGGCAGCAGTGGATCTTTTCGCGTCGAAAGAGAATGCACAGTGCCCTCTGTTCTACTCGCTGCACGACCAGAGTGCCCCGCTCGGGGTCGATGCCTTTGCACACGAGTGGCCACAAACACTGCTTTATGCGTTTCCACCGATAGCACTAATCTCCCCGACTCTAGCCAGAGTCAGGGAGAGGTGCCTGTCTGTTATCTTGATAGCTCCGCACTGGCCGGGCAAGCACTGGCTGGCGGAGATCATACAGATGCTTCAGGGGAACCCATGGCCCCTCCCACTACGCAGAGATTTGCTGACGCAAGCAAGGGGAGAGATTTATCACCCACACCCAGAACGTCTGGCTCTATGGGTATGGCCCGTGAGTGGTTTAATTTAAGCATAACAGGGTTGCCGCTGAATGTGGTTGAAACCATTCAGAATGCTAGAGCTCCATCTACCAGGTCCCTTTATGGGTACAAGTGGCGGATATTTGAGCAATGGTGCTCAGACAAACTCGAAACCCCGTTTCAGTGCTCTGTCGGGGTTATACTAGCTTTCCTTCAAGATTTGATTGACAAAGGCAAATCATTTTCCACTATTAAAGTGTACCTGGCAGCTATTGCAGCATGCCATGTGGGCTTCGAAGGGAAAACTGTGGGGCAACACCCTTTGGTGTGCCGTTTCATGAAGGGGGCACGACGTAGTTTGCCGGTCTCCAAACCCGTCTCTCCATCTTGGGATTTGGCCTTGGTGCTGGAGGCTATGTCAGTCGCACCTTTTGAGCCACTAGACCAGGTAGACTTTAAGTTTTTGTCTTTCAAGACAGCACTTTTGCTAGCCCTGGCATCGGCTAAGCGTGTAAGTGAAATACACGCTTTGTCTGTGTGCTCTACATGTATGCAGTTTTCGCAGGGGGACTCTAAAGTATGTTTACGTCCAAATCCTGCCTTTATTCCCAAGGTTATTCAGCCTTGTCTCCCTTTGGAACTTCAGGCATTTTATCCTCCGCCTTTTACCTCGCCAGGCCAGCAGCAGCTGCATACGTTATGTCCTGTGCGAGCACTGCGAATTTATGTGGATAAAACGAAGGACTTTAGGAAATGTGACCAGCTTTTCGTGTCGTGGGCAAAGCCATACACGGGGAAAGCAATTACAAAACAAAGACTATCGCATTGGATTTCAGATGCGATCGCGTTGGCATACTCCAGTAAAGGACTGGCAGTTCCACCGGGCGTCCGTGCACACTCTACGAGAGGTGTAGCAACCTCTTGGGCAATCTTTAGAGGTCTCTCGATTCAGGAGGTGTGCGCAGCAGCGAGCTGGTCCTCGCCTCATACGTTCGCCAGGTTTTATAAAATGGATGTGACAGCACCTAGTGTAGCTCATATGGTATTGAGCGCCGGCTCTGGGATTTAACAGTCCCAGCCTTTCTGAGGCATAGCTGGTTGACAGTATGTTCGGGACAGGCTTGTCTGGCAATACGGGAGTAAGGATATCCCATAGTGAGACACCGAAACGAATGCTTGAAAGAGAACTTTAGGTTACTATGTAACCCCGGTTCTCTGATAGCATGAGTGAGGTGTCTCACCAGACCACCCTCCTTGCAGTGTGAAGCGAGGAAGAGGTGTACCTGTTTTGAATGAGGTTATGATGTCGTGCTCCGTATTATATATTGAGGGCGGCGCATGAGCATCACAGCTGTCAGCCAGCCCAGGGGCTGGCGTAGTGTAATAGAGCTTCTGAGGTATACGCGAAGGGGGCGTATCCCATAGTGAGACACCTCACTCATGCTATCAGAGAACCGGGGTTACATAGTAACCTAAAGTTTCCTGTTTGTGGACGTGTCTATGTTCAATTTCCAATTCTAACCACAAGATGGCAGTAATGTTACACTGTATAAAAATACCTGCTGGTATTAGGAGTCGGTGAATTTGCCATTCCACCTTAAATGGTGTGCACCGTTTAAGGTGGAACAGAAAATCCTAGAAGCAGACAAATTAGAAACAAAATCCAGCCTCATCTGTGGTTGTTTGACAGTGACACGGTGCCAACAGAAAAACACAGCCAGCACAGCCATAATAGGCCCTTATGAGCAACCCAGCTGGGTACCACAGGCTCTGCCCACAAGCTAAATATTGGTCCCACATATGGATGCCCTCCAAGGTGAGTGATGGGTGCCAGTGTGGCCAGCCCACCAGAAAACACAGCATCTCTTTACATAAGACACCCTACTATGAATCCTTGGAGACGACATATAGAAAAAATGCTTTCTAAGTCTCGCTCCATATCACTTCATTCATTCATTCATTGTCTGTAGGTGCTTATCCAGTTCAGGGTCGCGGTGGGTCCAGAGACTACCCAGAATCACTGGGCACACTCCTCACAGACAGTCACCCGGAGGAAACCCACGCAGACACAGAGAGAACACACCACACTCCTCACAGTCAGTCACCCGGAGGAAACCCACGTAGACACAGAGAGAACACACCACACTCCTCACAGACAGTCACCCGGAGGAAACCCACGCAGACACAGAGAACACACCACACTCCTCACAGTTACCCGGAGGAAACCCACGCAGACACAGAGAACACACCACACTCCTCACAGTTACCCGGAGGAAACCCACGCAGACAGAGAGAACACACCTCACTCCTCACAGACAGTCACCCGGAGGAAACCCACGCAGACACATGGAGAACACACCACACTCCTCACAGACCGTCACCCGGAGGAAACCCACACAGACACAGAGAGAACCCACAACCCCAGGATCCTGGAGCTGTGTGACAGAGACACTACCTGCAGCAGCACGTGCTGCTCTCAGACTCACCTCAGTTGTAAACAATCCACAGCTGCATGTGTCTGTTCTTTCACACATATACAAACCACTCACATTAAAACTGCTGATCTGGAAACAGTGGCAAGGGGTGGGATACATCAGGCAGCAAATGACCTGTCGTTTTCTAGCAGGAAAATGGAGCTTAGCCACTTTGACAAGGGCCAAACTGTGTTGGTCATAATGTTTTGGTCCGAGCATCTTCAAAACGACAGGACTTGATGGCTGTTCCCTGTGTGCAGTGGCTAGTACTGACCACACGGTGTCAGGAGAAGGACAACTGCTGAGCAAGGACAGGGTTACGGCCATCCATAGCATCTTCTACAGAGGTCTCTTCACTCCTATCATGCATGGATAAACCTCACACATCCACGACCCTGCAGAGGTTTTAATCTTGTGGCTCATCAGCGTATGTCCAAAGGTTTGTAGATGCATTTGTCAGTGGATTGAATGTGTAACAACTGTTGCCAAACTCCATATACACTCCGTAGAGATGTATGGAATGAAATGGGATGCTCTGCACATGAACCGAAGGTCACCACGCCCAATGCCCAGAGGGAGACAAAGCCACGTAATTCATCACTATTATATTAACTTAATAATGATAGGGAAATAAGGAATAAAATTAGTATAATCACATAAAAGGGCAGGTCAGGGATCTGTCTTGTTTCAGTTAGATCTGAGACTCTCTCTGACAGAGAGAAAAAAAGAGGTGGAGTTTTGGTTGAGGGTGTGCGACAGCAGCAGCAGCAGCAGCAGCAGCAGCAGCAGCAGCGGCCGCACACAGTCAGTCACTTCCACACAGTCCACAGAGTGAAGCTGCGCAGCCGCTGGAGTACTTCTCTCTCTCTCTCTTTCTCTCTCTCTCTGTTTCTGTGCAGTATATCTGTGTGTGTTTGAGTCCCAGCTCTTTCTGACCCGCTGCAATGGACTGTGCTCTGGACAATCTGGATGCAGGGGGATTTCTGCAGATCTGGCAACACTTTGATGCCGATGGTGAGTGTGGAGGTTCATTACATTTCTGTGCTGCACTTTGGAGCTGAGGTTTATCTGCTCTTCACTTCTTGAGCTGTAGACAACTATGTGTCCAAAAATATGTAGACACCGCTTAGAAGGGGATCCAGCTTCTTGAAGGTGCACTCCTCCTACTGTGCACACACAGCTTGCATAGTAATTGGCTGCTCTGGAACAGCTGCACATGAATCAGGCCCTAGCGGGCTGCAGAAATCTCTCTGTCATTGGTCGGTGGAGCAGCTGTGGAGCTGGGTTCTCTGAGTGAAGGGGCTCTATCTAGAACCTCAGGTGAGACAGAGTGGTGTGCATCCAACATCAGCACCTCACCTCACCTTTGCTTTTGTGGCTGAATGCTGTCAAAGGCTGCAGCAAAGAGCGGGCAACTGTCACATGTGATGCTCTAAATACCATAGGCAACGCTGGATGAGCAGGTGTCCACAAACTTTTGGACATAATGAATGAGAAATGCTGGTGAGGAACTTGCTGTGACATAACTGTGTTTCAGATAATGGCTACATTGAGGGGAAGGAGCTGGACGCCTTTTTCCGCCACATGATGACCAAGCTGGGCCCTGGGGTATGAGCATCTTTCATTATTACAGTTAAAGGGCCCATATCTGACACTTTTTCATTTGTATTTATTTTTCCATTTGTCTTGAAAACATTCACTTCTTTGTTGTCTGATTCTTTCCGACCTCCTTTACACGGTACAATTACACAGAACTTTTTTATATGGTACCTTTAAAACTGACGTAGACAGCAATTTTGGTGAGAACTTTGGGGGTCTACAAAATTGCTATCTGCATCAGCCAGTCTATTGCCTACCACAAGTCCATCACAGGGCATCATGCTCTCACCTTGTCACCTGTCACTCACACACTCACCCAGTAATTCTCATACTCACAGCTGTGGGTGCTCACACACTCACCCAGTCACGCTCAAACCCGTGGACGCTCACACACTCACCCAGTCACGCTCACACACTCACCCAGTCACGCTCACGCCTGTGGACGCTCACACACTCACCCAGTCACGCTCACGCCTGTGGACGCTCACACACTCACCCAGTTACGCTCACACACTCACCCAGTCACGCTCACGCCTGTGGACGCTCACACACTCACCCAGTTACGCTCACACACTCACCCAGTCACGCTCACGCCTGTGGACGCTCACACACTCACCCAGTTACGCTCACACACTCACCCAGTCACGCTCACGCCTGTGGACGCTCACACACTCACCCAGTTACGCTCACGCCTGTGGACGCTCACACACTCACCCAGTTACGCTCACACACTCACCCAGTTACGCTCACCCAGTTACGCTCACGCCTGTGGACGCTCACACACTCACCCAGTTACGCTCACACACTCACCCAGTCATGCTCACGCCTGTGGACGCTCACACACTCACCCAGTTACGCTCACGCCTGTGGACGCTCACACACTCACCCAGTTACGCTCACGCCTGTGGACGCTCACACACTCACCCAGTTACGCTCACACACTCACCCAGTCATGCTCACGCCTGTGGACGCTCACACACTCACCCAGTCACGCTCACGCCTGTGGACGCTCGCACACTCACCCAGTCACGCTCACACACTCACCCAGTCACGCTCACGCCTGTGGACGCTCACACACTCACTCAGCGTCATCTTTTACGTCCCTGTCACTGCACTCAGGCATTGGGTCCTCGCTCTGATCTGATTGGCTGTCCTGAATCATGTATCATTCAAAAAGCAGAGTGTGCTGAAACACTTCTTATAACTTTGAGCTAAACTACTGCACGTGGAATAGATAAATATTAAACATATAATTTGGTTTTTAGTGACGTTACCAAATCAATACATTCCAAATGCACCATTTTTATAGCCTCAGTTCATTTTTGAAAAGCGTAGTTTATTGTGGGGCACCCACTCGGTGTGGCATACACATGTTAATTTAGGGACCATGAGGCAGTGTGATCCTTCGTCTCGTGTGAGTGGAAGACGTAGCGGCTCCTGATTGAAATGTTGATTATTTGCTGTGGGGTAAGGACATGGGGCGGAATGGCACTGGATAAAGAGCAGGTGATAAAGGCAGGTGTTGATAGAGGCTGTTAAACTGGATGATAATGGGCTTTTTAGAGGCAGAAAACTGCAGAGAGAGAGAGAATGAGAATAATTTGGTAATATTCTCATGTCAGTAAAGCTATTTGAATCTGAGAGAGAGAGAGAGAGACTCCTGTCTGTTTTCTTTCCATCTCTCTCTCTATAAGCTCTTTATTGCTGGTCTTGTTGCATGTTTAGATTGCATTGAAAACTATGCACCACTTAAACTAGCGTCTTAGCAGGAAGTGACACTTGATCGTCAGGAAACTGAGGTTAGACTTGGATGGGTTAAAGATACCCATCACACTTACATGAAGGCCCATGTTCTCTGTCTCTCTCTCTCTCTCTCTCTCTCTCTCTCTCTCTCTCTCTCTCTCTCTCTGTGTGTGTGTGTATCTACACACATTTTATCAGCTTCACTGACCGTACAGGCTCACTTTGTAGTTCTATAATTACAGATAGATGTCCATCTGTGGCTCTGCATACTTTGTTTGTACCTTTTCATACTCATTCTCAATGCCCTCGACCCCATCAAGATCAAATAAGAGCACAGAGCGGTTCATTGCCTGTGTAGCATTGGCACAGATGTGGTGGTGGTGGTATGTTAGTTCGTTTTGATACGAGTGGATCAGACACAGCAGTGCGGCTGGAGTTTTAAACACCCCGCTAAAAGAAGCAGATGGCCTTGGTCTTTGCACTTGGTTGTACTTTATAAAAAGTGGTTGGAGGGAAGTCCTGAAGGAAGTGTGTGTGTGTGTGTGTAAACACAGTAAACGTGGTCATGGTAACTGCCTCATTGCTTTCTCAGGACAACATCACAGAGGAGAAAGTGCAGCAGCTGAAGGCCAGGTTTATGTCGGCTTACGATGTCACCGCTGATGGACGCCTGCAGATTCAGGAGGTAACATCAACCTCCTTCCACTTCACTTCCAGGTTTCAGCTGTAAACAAGGACGGAGTGTCAATGATGGGAGAGCACACTAGCCACTGTTTGTCTCTCTATCATTGTCTCCATCTTTAACACACAAACTCACATAAATAAAGTGACCATAAGTGCTCTGGAAAGAGGCGGGTCTTCAGTCGGTGATTGAGGACGCTACAAGCGACTGGGGGGTGGGTTCAGCCGAAGAGATGTCACCAGCAGGGCTCCAAAGCAGTGATCAGAATGAAGCTAAAATCAGAGGAACCCTGACGTTTCCCCAGAGCAGACGAACTGCTCTGAAACACTGTATACACTGAACACCACAGAGGGGAAGTGAAGACCACAGGACGTATGCAGTGCTGCTGAGACAGACCAGTCTCATGATCTGTGTATTTCCTGAAACAACCGGCAGTGTCAGGCTGCCGTCAGTGCGGCTGAGGGAGCTGATCATTCCCTGGCCCTGTGAATATCCGCACTGCAAACAGAGAGAAGCTCCAGTTCCGTGTGTACAGTCTGAAGAGATGTGCACCACGTTTCTGAGAAACGGCTTTAAATGAACTGTAAGAACCGCAGCTCTGAAAGCCCCTGAAAGGTTCTACAGATGAAAAAAACCCAGCCCCCTCCACTCTGTGGTTGTGATCCTTGATAAAGTGGTAGACGTAAGTGAAGCTCTTAAAGCTACTGATGGAGCACGGGAGGCTTTTGTGGCCACATCCTTTGAACCTTATCACTTCCACTCCCTAACATCTCATTAACCGCAAGCACGGAACTCCAACAGATGCCGTAAATCTAGCACGCGCTTCGTGAAGTGATGCAGTAGTTTCACAAGCATCCACTTCTACAGGTTCCTTCCGCTCATTAACCACCCACTCCACTACTTCACTGCACGTTTGGTCATCTACGTTCTACCCTGTTCATCAGCGGTCAGTTTGTTTTCACTGCACCACTGTAGATCAGGGGAGATTTGGGTGGTGGATCACACTGGTGACGGCAGTGACACTGATATAACGGTGTGGAGGTAGTTATGAGGTGTTGGTGAAATTCGTCAATGTCACTGCTGTGTTAAGAGAGGTCAACCACCCAGCAATGTACAGTCAAAATGAGCTCCGTGTTCAGAAACTGATGAGGGCCTAGAGGATACATCAACGGATGAGGTACGGCTTCTGTCAGGAGTGTGGTGTGTTCTCCCTGTGTCTGCGTAGGTTTCCTCCGGGTGACTGTCTGTGAGGAGTGTGGTGTGTTCTCTCTGTGTCTGCGTGGGTTTCCTCCGGGTGACTGTTTGTGAGGAGTGTGGTGTGTTCTCCCTGTGTCTGTGTAGGTTTCCTCCGGGTGACTGTCTGTGAGGAGTGTGGTGTGTTCTCTCTGTGTCTGCGTGGGTTTCCTCCGGGTGACTGTTTGTGAGGAGTGAGGTGTGTTCTCTCTGTGTCTGCGTGGGTTTCCTCCGGGTGACTGTCTGTGAGGAGTGTGGTGTGTTCTCTCTGTGTCTGCGTGGGTTTCCTCCGGGTGACTGTTTGTGAGGAGTGTGGTGTGTTCTCTCTGTGTCTGCGTGGGTTTCCTCCGGGTGACTGTTTGTGAGGAGTGAGGTGTGTTCTCTCTGTGTCTGCGTGGGTTTCCTCCGGGTGACTGTTTGTGAGGAGTGTGGTGTGTTCTCTCTGTGTCTGCGTGGGTTTCCTCCGGGTGACTGTTTGTGAGGAGTGAGGTGTGTTCTCGCTGTGTCTGCGTGGGTTTCCTCCGGGTGACTGTCTGTGAGGAGTGTGGTGTGTTCTCTCTGTGTCTGCGTGGGTTTCCTCCGGGTGACTGTTTGTGAGGAGTGAGGTGTGTTCTCGCTGTGTCTGCGTGGGTTTCCTCCGGGTGACTGTCTGTGAGGAGTGTGGTGTGTTCTCTCTGTGTCTGCGTGGGTTTCCTCCGGGTGACTGTGAGGAGTGTGGTGTGTTCTCGCTGTGTCTGCGTGGGTTTCCTCCGGGTGACTGTCTGTGAGGAGTGTGGTGTGTTCTCTCTGTGTCTGCGTGGGTTTCCTCTGGGTGACTGTCTGTGAGGAGTGTGGTGTGTTCTCGCTGTGTCTGCGTGGGTTTCCTCCGGGTGACTGTCTGTGAGGAGTGTGGTGTGTTCTCGCTGTGTCTGCGTGGGTTTCCTCCGGGTGACTGTCTGTGAGGAGTGTGGTGTGTTCTCTCTGTGTCTGCGTGGGTTTCCTCTGGGTGACTGTCTGTGAGGAGTGTGGTGTGTTCTCCCTGTGTCTGCGTGGGTTTCCTCCGGGTGACTGTCTGTGAGGAGTGTGGTGTGTTCTCGCTGTGTCTGCGTGGGTTTCCTCCGGGTGACTGTCTGTGAGGAGTGTGGTGTGTTCTCCCTGTGTCTGCGTGGGTTTCCTCCTGGTGACTGTCTGTGAGGAGTGTGGTGTTTTCTCCCTGTGTCTGCGTGGGTTTCCTCCGGGTGACTGTCTGTGAGGAGTGTGGTGTGTTCTCTCTGTGTCTGCGTGGGTTTCCTCCGGGTGACTGTTTGTGAGGAGTGAGGTGTGTTCTCGCTGTGTCTGCGTGGGTTTCCTCCGGGTGACTGTCTGTGAGGAGTGTGGTGTGTTCTCTCTGTGTCTGCGTGGGTTTCCTCCGGGTGACTGTCTGTGAGGAGTGTGGTGTGTTCTCCCTGTGTCTGCGTAGGTTTCCTCCGGGTGACTGTCTGTGAGGAGTGTGGTGTGTTCTCTCTGTGTCTGCGTGGGTTTCCTCTGGGTGACTGTCTGTGAGGAGTGTGGTGTGTTCTCGCTGTGTCTGCGTGGGTTTCCTCCGGGTGACTGTCTGTGAGGAGTGTGGTGTGTTCTCGCTGTGTCTGCGTGGGTTTCCTCCGGGTGACTGTCTGTGAGGAGTGTGGTGTGTTCTCTCTGTGTCTGCGTGGGTTTCCTCTGGGTGACTGTCTGTGAGGAGTGTGGTGTGTTCTCCCTGTGTCTGCGTGGGTTTCCTCCGGGTGACTGTCTGTGAGGAGTGTGGTGTGTTCTCGCTGTGTCTGCGTGGGTTTCCTCCGGGTGACTGTCTGTGAGGAGTGTGGTGTGTTCTCCCTGTGTCTGCGTGGGTTTCCTCCTGGTGACTGTCTGTGAGGAGTGTGGTGTTTTCTCCCTGTGTCTGCGTGGGTTTCCTCCGGGTGACTGTCTGTGAGGAGTGTGGTGTGTTCTCTCTGTGTCTGCGTGGGTTTCCTCCGGGTGCTCCGGTTTCCTCCCACAGTCCAAAAACACACGTTGGTAGGTGGATTGGAGACTCAAAAGTGTCCCTAGGTGTGAGTGTGTGTCGCCTTGTGAAGGACTGGCGCCCCCTCCAGGGTGTATTCTCGCCTTGCGCCCAGTGATTCCAGGTAGACTCTGGACCCACCGTGACCCTGAAATGGATAAGGGTTACAGATAATGAATGAATGTCTTAAAACATAATACACTGATCCTGAGTGGCCACAAAAGTACTACCTTTCTTTCTCCCTCAGTCACATGATGGTAAAAGCTGAGAGTGTGAAGACTACCACATGCTTCCTCCAAGATGTGTGAAATCAACCGTTCAATTTTTTCAAGCCCCACACACACACACACACAATGTAGTGTCACTCAGTGTCTTCCAGTACACTTATATTAGCCAACAGACCAACACACACACTCTCTCTCTCTCTCTCTGAGATTTTTGGCCAAGCCATAAATCAACTGCAAACATCGATTCCCATATTGTCCTTGACACAAGAGAGGATAAAGCTGCATGGTTTGATTGAAGGAGTGACTCATCGTGTAGGAGAGCGGCCTTAAAAAAGGCTCATATTTCAGGGTTAGTGATGTATTATTAAAGGACATTTGTTGAAGTAACCTTCGGCAAAGATAATTCTCATAACTCTAACCTGTATTCCGTGTCCAGAGGAGGATTCATCTTTAAAGCGCACGCAGTGATGTTGCTTTGGAGCAGCTGCACATTCCAAGGATGGGCTGTAAATGTAACCCACCCAGCACTTGGCTGTGGAGCCCAACCCTAAAAAACATGGTGTCTGTTAGAAGACTTACCTAAATAGGCCTCTGGAGGCGTGAAGCAACATCCAATACATTTGGGATGCATTGGAATGGTGTTACACAGCTCCAGGGGCCTGGAGGTTGTGGGTTCGATTCCCGCTCCGGGTCACTGTCTGTGAGGAGTGTGGTGTGTTCTCCCTGTGTCTGCGTGGGTTTCCTCCGGGTGATTGTCTGTGAGGAGTGTGGTGTGTTCTCTTTGTGTCTGCGTGGATTTCCTCCGGGTGACTGTCTGTGTGGTGTGTTCTCCCTGTGTCTGCGTGGGTTTCCTCCGGGTGACTGTCTGTGAGGAGTGTGGTGTGTTCTCCCTGTGTCTGCGTGGGTTTCCTCCGGGTGATTGTCTGTGAGGAGTGTGGTGTGTTCTCTTTGTGTCTGCGTGGGTTTCCTCCGGGTGACTGTCTGTGAGGAGTGTGGTGTGTTCTCCCTGTGTCTGCGTGGGTTTCCTCCGGGTGACTGTCTGTGAGGAGTGTGCTGTGTTCTCTCTGTGTCTCTGTGGGTTTCCTCCGGGTGCTCCGGTTTCCTCCCACACTCCAAAAACACACGTTGGTAGGTGGATTGGCGACTCAAAAGTGTCCGTAGGTGTGTGTGTGTTGCGCTGTGAGGGACTGGCGCCCCCTCCAGGGTGTGTTCCCGCCTTGCACCCAATGATTCCAGGCAGGCTCTGGACCCACCGCGACCCTGAATTGGATAAGGGTTACAGACAATGAATGAATGAATGAATGGAATGGTGTTTGTGATCCAGAACTAATCCAACACCAGTAGCTCAACTCAGTGTTCCCATGGCCATCAAATCATAAAGGTTCCCAAATCTAATGTAAAGCCCACTCTGAAACATTCAGCAAAGGTGGAGAGGAGTTACTAGATTTTGGAAGATGGACTGCTGCCACTTTGTCTTCTTTTGTTAAGTCAGTAAAATGTCCTTTGGGAAGAAAAAAAAAGCGCATGACCCTCGCAGTCCTGCTCTTGAAGCATTAATAGGCTTTTTAATCTCAATAGAAATCATCTGGCATGTACAAAGCTAGCCAGAAGACCACTCAAGGAAACAATAGGGCCTCAAGGCAGACACTTGAACTGATTTCAGTGAAGCTAAGCAGGCAGTTATTGTGCTATTGCTTCCTGTATGACCTTATTGCTCTGTATATTTATCCTTTGTGTGTATATGTTTGTCTGCTAGCTCGCTAATATGATCCTGCCAGAGGACGAGAATTTCCTGCTGGTATTCCGCCGTGAGGCTCCGTTGGACAACAGTGTGGAGTTTATGAAGGTGAGAGCTTTATTGTCATGTGAACAGTAAATGGCCTGTTACACCGTAAAATTAAATGCTTACTTTGCTAGTCCTCCACTAACACACAGGCTGATAAGAAAACATAAATTATACAGAGAGCCAAAAGTCGCAGGACACCCTTTTATTTACTTGATTTGCTTCATGACTTTCATTCATTCATTCATTGTCTGTAACCCTTATCCAGTTCAGGGTCGCGGGGGGTCCAGAGCCTACCTGGAATCATTGGGCGCAAGGTGGGAATACACCCTGGAGGGGGCACCAGTCCTTCACAGGGCAACACACACACATTCACTCACCTACGGACATTTTTGAGTCGCCAATCCACCTACCAACGTGTGTTTTTTTTTGGACTGTGGGATGAAACCGGAGCACTCGGAGGAAACCCACGCAGACACAGGGAGAACACACCACACTCCTCACAGACAGTCACCCGGAGGAAACCCACGCAGACACAGGGAGAACACACCACACTCCTCACAGACAGTCACTCGGAGGAAACCCACGCAGACACAGGGAGAACACACCACACTCCTCACAGACAGTCACCCGGAGGAAACCCACGCAGACACAGGGAGAACACACCACACTCCTCACAGACAGTCACCCGGAGCGGGAATCGAACCCACAACCTCCAGGCCCCTGGAGCTGTGTGACTGCAACACTACCACCGTGCCGCCCTGCTTCATGACTTTCCTCTTGGAAAAACTAGCCCTTGATCCAATTTGGCGACCTTCAAGATGGTGGCCACGTTCCAGACATAGTCTAAAAGATCGGTCCCTTCACCCATCTCTCTCTGGGGTACTCAAAAAAAAAAAAAAAAAAAAAAAAAAAAAAAAAAAAAGGGTGTTCTACGACTTTTGACTCACCCTGTACAACAGAAGTGAAGATTTTACTCATAAATTAAGACTAAACTATATATAGGTATAAAAAAAAATAAGCAACAGGGGTACACATAGGGTGACCAGACGTCCTCTTTTACCCGGACATGTCCTCTTTTTTTAGACTTAAAAAAATATCCGGCCAGAATTTCACAAACGTCCGGGATTTTGTTTTTCTAGAGCTTACGTAGAACTTCGAGAAGCGTTTTGTTCACAAGCTAGTCCCGCCCTCCCCTACTCCGATTGGTTCGCTTGAGTGAGAAGGGGGCATGGTGAAGTAGCCTACAATCTTGCCCTGACAGTCCTGGTGGCTGTTGGCTTAATAAATATCTGACAAAAATGTTTTATCTGACTGACTATAGTCAAAAAGGGCTTTTAAGTGCATCCCCCCGGCTTCTGCGTTCCTTATTTTGATTTGAGAAAGTTGCCAACCCTACCCTTGTGTGAACTAATGTGTTAAAAAAGAGCTGTGCTTCTGCTTTGTGTCCTCTGGTTGATCAGAATGGCATGTGGCTAAAGATGTTTCCTCTTTCTTTCCACAGATCTGGAGGAAGTACGATGCCGACAGCAGTGGATACATCTCAGCGGCCGAGCTGAAGGTAGCGCAGCAGCAGTCTCGAGTTAACGTCAAAACAGACTTCACAGGGTCACCCCCCGCACCATTACTCAGCACAGTGTTAGCCAAACTAGCCGTCTGCTAGCTGATCTAACAGATCTGAGCAGTTAGGCTTCTCCTCCAGCGTTGTTGAGCTGTGCTGTAGCATTGTGTTACAGCTAGTTCAAACAGAAATATGCTAGAGGCTAGCTTCACAAGACACATCAGTGAAAGCCTGTGTTAGCTTTTGTGAGTGTTTGAGGGAGTCCTAGCTAACAGGTAGAATTAGTGAAGACTAAACTGGGGAAAGGAAAACAAACAGAAGCATAGACTTCACAAAACCACTCACCAGCTGTTTAGAAAATGCTGTCTCTTTGTGTATGGTGTTCTTTATTAAACTAGCCCATCTGTTAGCACACCAAGGTTGTGTTAGACTTGATTAAACAGCACCCCTGGTTCTTTATGATATTACACAGCCTCATTTACATGTTTACATATAATATATATTGGATATAAGTTTCCAGAACTAATAATGTGAGAATTCACAATAGCAGCCTCCCTGTAATTGACTAGCTCAGTAGCTAACATGCTAACAGGCATGTTTCTAATGAAGGTGATTGTCATTTTAGTGTTTGAATTTGATCTCCCTCACTGAAACTTGTCAAATTGATAACAGAGACTCTGTGGTACTGGATATCTGTTTCTGGAACAGGTGGGAATTCACTGTGGTCCTCGCAGTGTTAATTGTAGTTTCCCCATCTTGTGAGTTATGCATCGCCGTGTCTTTCTCTGAGATTTCCAGGGAGCGCTTAGTCACAGCCTGATGCCTCTGAAACCTGTAAAAAAAAACAATGAAATGTGAGATGTGGGAGCAAAGTCAGTCAAAGCCCTTTTGTGCCTGTTTTAATCTGTTAGTGCCTTTGAGTTTGAACACTGAACTGAACCTTGATGCTTCTGCCAATTTCCAGAACAGCTCAGCAGCAACAGGTGGCTTTAAGCCTTCTAATTTATTTTGTTCGGACCAGTGCTTCTTCAGGCTGTTTCAGTTTTGACTTTAATACACTTTAGAAATCTCTGCTTAAGGGGATATGTTATTAAAAAAATAACTTGTTCAGTGCCTTTGCCCTCCAACCCACACACTGTGAAACAAGACCACACAGTCATTTTATTGTGGGCTGCCGCTGGTCTGGTTTAGCTTAACTTCGTAAGGCAAGTGCAGAGACTATAGAATTGTCCCGCCCCCCTCTCCAATCACAGCACTGGACCTGAGTTAAAGTGAGAGCGCAATTACAAAGTTAAACAAAGGAAGACAGACACAACTCGCATGGAGAAATAATAGCCCTGAGTAAAAACAGAGAATAGGGCGGCATGGTGGTGCAGCAGGTAGTGTGTCGCAGTCACACAGCTCCAGGGGCCTGGAGGTTGTGGGTTCGAGTCCCACTCTGGGTGACTGACTGTGAGGAGTGTGGTGTGTTCTCCCTGTGTCTGCGTGGGTTTCCTCCGGGTGACTGTCTGTGAGGAGTGTGGTGTGTTCTCCCTGTGTCTGCGTGGGTTTCCTCCGGGTGACTGTCTGTGAGGAGTGTGGTGTGTTCTCCCTGTGTCTGCGTGGGTTTCCTCCGGGTGACTGTCTGTGAGGAGTGTGGTGTGTTCTCTCTGTGTCTGCGTGGGTTTCCTCCAGGTGACTGACTGTGAAGAGTGTGGTGTGTTCTCCCTGTGTCTGCGTGGGTTTCCTCCGGGTGACTGTCTGTGAGGAGTGTGGTGTGTTCTCCCTGTGTCTGCGTGGGTTTCCTCCGGGTGACTGTCTGTGAGGAGTGTGGTGTGTTCTCCCTGTGTCTGCGTGGGTTTCCTCCGGGTGACTGTCTGTGAGGAGTGTGGTGTGTTCTCCCTGTGTCTGCGTGGGTTTCCTCCGGGTGACTGTCTGTGAGGAGTGTGGTGTGTTCTCCCTGTGTCTGCGTGGGTTTCCTCCGGGTGACTGTCTGTGAGGAGTGTGGTGTGTTCTCCCTGTGTCCGCGTGGGTTTCCTCTGCGTGCTCTGGTTTCCTCCCACAGTCCAAAAACACACGTTGGTAGGTGGATTGGCGACTCAAAAGTGTCCGTAGGTGTGAGTGTGTGTTGCCCTGTGAAGGACTGGTGCCCCCTCCAGGGTGTGTTCCCGCCTAAACTGGATAAGGGTTACAGATAATGAATGAATTAATGTAAAACAGAGAATAGTTTTTGCTCCTCTCCTCACTGCTGTGCAAGTGGCTCATTATCATTTAAAAGAACAGGAGCCGAAACCAGCCGTTCTAAACAGGACTGTTAAAACAGGGGAGAACACTGCTGTGGGGTTTTATCCTTGTGGTATTTGCCCAAAGCATGTCACAGATGTTTAATTGAGATCCAGAACTGTGTTCACTCGTAGAAGAGGGCTAGAATATGTCCAGTGAAAATGTCGTTCATCATGGTTCTTTTTTTTTTGTTGGCTTTCTTGCAGAGTTTCCTCCAGGATCTATTTCAACAACACAAAAAAGAGGTCTCCTCCAACAAGCTGGACGAGTACACAGACACCATGGTAACCGTTCTCTACTTTCTTTGTGAGTCATTTATTGTCCTCTTAAAACGAATTAGTGTGTTAGGATAAGCATCGGAGAGCGTCTCTCCGGCCTGATGTTATCAGAGGAGTAACAAAAAGGAGGTTTAGATTGAGGCGATTCATGAATAAAACGGTTTCTCCGCCTGCGAAGGATTATTGACAGAAGTAAAGCAATGCGAGGGAAATGTTTCTGTGTTGTGTTTCCTGTTAGAGCTGGAATCACCCAAAACGCTGCTCTGTGATTGACATTTGAATCTATTGATTGGGGAAATTTTACATTTTGTCCTGGCATTTACAGCATGAACGTGGTTATCGGACGTGCACTTGTGCTATCAAACGTACTTGGACAAACTCATGAGTCATATCTTGAAGTCGTTTCTAATTCACTGCAGGAGACTTGTTCAAAGGGCAGCCACTTATTGCAGCCATTAAACTGTCAGCTCTGGCTTCTGTCCGAGCGGCTTGCTCCAGACGAGAACGAGCGTACGGCCAGTTCTACCAGACAACGACACAATGTAGAGCGAGGATTATGACGTTAATTTCAGGGTACTGACATCTGGGTGGACATTACAGAAAATCCAATCCATTGTTTGTAGGGGGTCCATAAATGGCTGCTTGAAGGGCATAGACTGTGCAGAACCCTGTTTAAAAAGAACTGAACCAATGCTAATTTTTATGGTTATTAGCAATGTAGCCCCTAAACTGGAACCATCTGAGAAAGGACAGTATTGGATGAAGCCATAGGAATTGTGTGTGTGTATGTATTACCCAGTGCTGGCTCAATCTTGAGGGTTATATTGGGCAACGGTTGACTGTAGATGGTCACTGTGTCCATCTCCAGAGTCACTGTCTACAAACTCAAACTCCTTAATTACAGTCACTGATACACACCTACACAGCCCCTCAGACTATTACACGATGAGTGGAACTGACAGCACTGTGTTTTCACAGATGAATATATTTGACAAGAACAAAGATGGCCGCTTGGATCTCAATGACTTGGCGAGGTAATGTGTGTTCAAAAACACTTTTACTCTTTCTTACTGCATGCTATTTCTGAAATGCCTTACCATGCCCAATGAGTGTATGCTGTTAGCTGTGGTCTCTCAAAGCATAGTTAAAAGTGTAGAATTGGAGACAAGTAAGTATTGAGGGGGCGCTTGAAGATTGTATCTGCCATCAGACTAACACTACTTCCGCTCTCAGTGTAGTATATTCACACGAGAAGGCACTGCGCAAAATACCACTTCTCTGCTTGCACGAACCCAAACAGAGCCAAGATTCTAGTCCCCAATTTGAGCTTAGTTTGTTTGGCGAAATGATGGTTGTCTCTTGAAATCGCTTGAGGGTTCAAGGTATTCCCTGCTTTAAATGCAAGACCACCATCTTCCTCCACGTTGGAGTTTCCCCTGACCATGCGTTCCCAGCTTTTGGAGTTTCTCTTAGTTTGTGGCTTGGTGTTTGTTAGTGCAGGGTTGCTGTGACAACTGTATACTGCTATCTCGTACTCTGATTAAGGAGCTGGGCACTAGATCCATCCGTTTGTGGTGCTGTGGTTTCCCTCACAGCTAATTTCGATTTGTACAAAGTAAAACTTAACATCAAATGTGATTGTATGGCTATCCGAGCTAGTCCGAGCCCTGGAGAACACAATTGGCCTCACTTCCTGTGTGCGTAGGATGTCCCCCTCTCCCACATTACTGCCCCCTGTGCTAGATCTAGGCAGTTTGCGTTCTCCTCCAATGCGCTAATCATTAGCAGTGTGTTTAAAAAGAAGTGGTGGGTTGGCCTCATGTGTTTCACTCTCTCAAGGTTGGTGCCACTGGTCAGGAGAGACTCATTGCTGAGTTGAACTGGGGTTTTAAAAAGATAGAACAATCAGTAAACACCCCTGTTTATACCTTGTTTGATAGTGTTAACAACTTCTAAAGCGTAGGGAACGTCGAGGCCTGTTTCTTCGGCATCTCTGCTGCTCCAAGACCCATTTCCTTCACTGTGCTTTTTCTTATTGGGTGGGTTTTGTGGTCGGCATCGAAACAATAACAAGAGTAGATTTCATTGGTTGTGAAATGCAGAAGCAATCACTGGAGCAACCACAACGTAGATGGAGAAGTTCTTTCTTGCATAAACCAGTTACGTCCAGTCCATTAGAAGTCATCAGAAGACAGATGCAAATAAAAACCGAGATCAATAAAAGTGGTTTACTAAGTTTCCTCCATTGACCGCTCTCCTTTTTCTCCGTCGGTTTGTTTGAGGTTTGTTTGTGATACTTAGATCCTGGACACTTACATTGCTGCTAAAGTTTATCCAATGGACTTTCTTAACTCTATACGACAGCCAGTAATCTGACTTTACTGCATTAGCCACTCGTTCCATGATAGAAAAACAACAACAAAAAATAAAAAAATAATCACATCGCTAAAATTTATATATAACCTGTCTTGGTCAAAATACCACAAGGATCAAACCACACAGCATCATTCTCTCCCTGTCTTAACAGCCGGTTTTAGCGCCTGTTCCTTTAAATGATAATATATCTCACCCGAGATTTAAATTTTTACATTTATTACTGCGTTTAATACGTATGTGACATTTTTTTTTTTACTGCTAATTGATTTTGCTCTCCCTCTGCTGCTGTAACACTGTATATTTCCCCACTGTGGGACTATTAAAGGATTGCCTTATCTTATCTTATATTAATGAGTGCTTTTTTTCATATGTCTCCTTAAAGATGATATAATCTTAACATGTTTACCCTGTCCCTACTTCTCCAGAATCCTGGCCCTGCAAGAGAACTTCCTGTTGCAGTTCAGGATGGATGTCAGTATCTGTTTGCTATCTCAGCTAAGAAATGATGTAATGTAAATAATAGCACTGTATCTCTAGCGGTGTCCTCTGTGTCCACAGGCCAACAGTCAGCAGGAGAGAAAGCGTGACTTTGAGAAGATATTTGTACACTATGATGTCGTAAGTACAGAGACACATCATTGCTTTATGTTCTTTAGAGCAGACACACTCCCCCTCTCACGGCTCTCAAACTCGCTCACCTTCAGCTCAGACCCAGACTCAGACCGTCTCACGTCTGTGATTGAGGGAGAAGCTAGAAGTGATACACTATTGATTAAAAAATTATGAATGAGTGAATGTTCAGAATCTGCACTAAGATCAGAACGCTTGATCGAATTTCATGTGTTCACCTGTGGATATCAGTGAAAATGCTGGATGTGTTATCTGAGCTCTGCGTGAATGAATGAATCTGATCCAGTCCTGGAACAAATCTGCTGTGAGTGAGTGAATGTGTGTGAGTGAGTATGTATGTAGATGAGTGAATGTGTATAAAGTAGTATGTATGTAGGTGAGTGTGTGAGTATGTATGTAGGTGAGTGTGTGATAATGTATGTAGGTGAGTGAGTGAATGTGTATGAGTGAGTGAATGTGTTTAAAGTAGACTGTATGTAGGTGAGTGAGTGAGTATATATGTAGGTGAGTGAGTATGTATGTAGGTGAGTGAGTATATATGTTAATGAGTGAGTATGTATGTAGGTGAGTGAGTATGTATGTATATAGATGAGTGAGTATGTATGTATATAGATGAGTGAGTATGTAGGTGAGTGAGTGAGTATATATGTAGGTGACTGAGTGAGTGAGTGAGTGAGTATATATGTAGGTGACCGAGTGAGTGAGTATATATGTAGGTGAGTGAGTGAGTATATATGTAGGTGAGTGAGTATGTATGTAGGTGAGTGAGTGAGTATATATGTAGGTGACTGAGAGAGTGAGTGAGTATATATCTAGGTGAGTGAGTATGTATGTAGGTGAGTTAGTGAGTGAGTGAGTATATATGTAGGTGACTGAGTGAGTATGTATGTAGGTGAGTGAGTGAGTATGTATATAGATGAGTGAGTATGTATGTATATAGATGAGTGAGTATGTAGGTGAGTTAGTGAGTGAGTGAGTATATATGTAGGTGACTGAGTGAGTGAGTGAATATATATGTAGGTGAGTGAGTGAGTATGTATGTAGGTGAGTGAGTGAGTATGTATGTAGGTGAGTGAGTATGTATGTAGGTGAGTGAGTATGTATGTAGGTGAGTGAGTGAGTATGTATGTAGGTGAGTGAGTATGTATGTGAGTGAGTGAGTGAGTGAGTATGTAGGTGAGTGAGTGAGTATGTATGTAGGTGAGTGAGTGAGTATGTAGGTGAGTGAGTATGTAGGTGAGTGAGTTAGTGAGTGAGTATGTATGTAGGTGAGTGAGTGAGTGAGTATGTAGGTGAGTGAGTTAGTGAGTGAGTTAGTGAGTGAGTATGTATGTAGGTGAGTGAGTGAGTATGTATGTAGGTGAGTGAGTGAGTGAGTATGTATGTAGGTGAGTGAGTGAGTATGTAGGTGAGTGAGTGAGTATGTATGTAGGTGAGTGAGTATGTATGTAGGTGAGTGAGTATGTATGTAGGTGAGTGAGTGAGTATGTATGTAGGTGAGTGAGTATGTATGTGAGTGAGTGAGTGAGTGAGTATGTAGGTGAGTGAGTGAGTATGTATGTAGGTGAGTGAGTGAGTATGTAGGTGAGTGAGTATGTAGGTGAGTGAGTTAGTGAGTGAGTATGTATGTAGGTGAGTGAGTGAGTGAGTATGTAGGTGAGTGAGTTAGTGAGTGAGTTAGTGAGTGAGTATGTATGTAGGTGAGTGAGTGAGTATGTATGTAGGTGAGTGAGTGAGTGAGTATGTATGTAGGTGAGTGAGTGAGTATGTAGGTGAGTGAGTTAGTGAGTGAGTATGTAGGTGAGTGAGTGAATAGTATTTCCCTGCTCTAACCTGGAGACTTTCTCCCTGCTGTTCCAGAGTAAGACAGGAGCTCTGGAGGGACCAGAGGTGGACGGCTTTGTGAAAGACATGATGGAGCTGGTCAGGGTGAGTTAATCATTACAGTGGTCCATTTGAACATTAGAGGAGTGTAACAGTGTGTGTCCAGTCACACCAGTCATCCAGCAGCACTAATGCAGTGTGTGTGTGTGAATAATAAACAGGAGAACAGCTGTTCCATATCAGTTCTCGTTTAACACTTTCCACTCTCTCTTTCTCTCTCTCTTCTTGGTCTTTTCCTCATTTTTCTCGTCCTCTTTGCTTCTCTTTCTCTCATTTTCTTATTACACTCTCACACTCTGTTTTGTCATCTCTCTCTCTGTCAATTTCATGTCACACTTTTTGTCTGTCTCAACTTTCTCATCTATCTATCTATCTACCCCTCCCCCACCTTCTTTCTGTGTCTCTCTCTTTCTCTCTGTCTGTCTCTCTTCCTCTCTGTCTCTCTCTCTCTCTCTCCGTGTCTCTGTGTCTCTCTCTCTCCGTGTCTCTGTCTCTCTCTCTCCCTGTCTCTGTGTCTCTCTGTGTCTCTCTCTCTGTCTCTCCCTGTCTCTGTCTCTCTCTGTCTCTGTCTCTCTCTGTCTCTCCGTCTCTCTCTCTCTGTCTCTCTCTGTCTCTGCCTCTCTCTTTCTCTCTCTCTCTCTCTCTCTCTCTCTCTCTCTCTCTCAGCCCAGTATCAGTGGCTCGGAGTTGGATCAGTTCCGTGTCCTGCTGCTGCGCCACTGTGATATCAACAAAGACGGAAAGATCCAGAAGAACGAGCTGGCCCTTTGTCTAGGGATGAAGCTCAAGCCTTAGTCGACTGACCCATAAACACACTGCACGTGTACACAGTCCATCGCTCCACCACACGAGATATGACTGTATATAGATACTGTAATATGAAACATTCCTGAGCTGTGTGTCGTGGGTTTGGATGTGGCTTTATCTTTCCAGTGCACAGCTTAAGCCTAGTCTAAAGTATAAGACTGACAGGATTAAGGGTGTAGTCTTAGGCCTATGTTTAAACTCCTGTGTAAAATCTCTTCCCCTCAATGTAGCCAATCAGCCGAGACCTGGAATATATCTAACAAGGACAGTCGGTGATGTTCTCGGCTGATGCTGTTGACCTCCTCTTCCTCTTTATTCGCTGTGATAAAATAAACTTTAAAAGGTCATTGTGAAAAGACTGATTACTTCCATCAAACCGTGATGAGAGTGGTGTATTATTTACACCGTCCAGCCTTAACGTTGACATCTTCTGTGTTTCTCCACTCTCTTAGATCCACTGACCATTCAGGAGCACTTTGTCGTTCTGCAGTTACAGGCTGATTGCTCTGCATACCTTTTTAGCTCCTGTTTTCCCTTGTTCTTCAACGATCAGGATCCCCGCAGAGCAGGTATGACGTGGGTGGTGTGTTAGTGTGTGTGGAGCTGGTACGAATGGATCAGACACAGCAGAGAACGTGTCTCATCTGTCATCGTCATCCTCTAGTCCTTCATCAATGGGCACAGGACGCTGTTGTACTTTTGTTTTGGATATTTTTGGATGGTGAGGGGTTTAAACTCCAGTAGCAGTGCTGTGTCTGATCCAGTCGTGTACACACACTAACACACTACCGCTCTGTTATTGTCACTGCGGGGTTGGGGCACAGCTGCTCTGTGGGGGTCCTGATCTAGAACAAGGTGAAATGGGGATAACAAAGTATACAGAGCACACTGTATGCTGTAATTGTAGACCTACTAAGTGTGGTAAGGGGAGCTGAGAGAATGGGCAGTGGGTGTAGAAACGAGGAGGTGGTTATAAAGTTATGGCTGGAGAAAGTAATCTAATGAGTCTATATGATTTCTGCTTTACCATAAATAGGTTTTACAGGACGAGGAAACCCAGACATCATTTAGATGATGACAAATCAAGAAGGGAGAATTTCTTCCTTGGGGGCACTGAGACTCACACACACACACACACACACACACACACAATACTGAGAATCTTATCCAGCCGCAGCCCCTGCCGAGCAGTGGGGGGTTAGGGGCCTGGCTGAGGGCACCTCGGTCGTGAATGTTGAGGGATGAGAAAGCGCCATATTTTTCTTTCCAGTCCAGGGGACAGTTAGAAACTGGAAACCATCTGGTCCCACGTCCACTTTTGACTTTCTGAAAAGCCAGTGAGAAACAGCCAATCAAAACCTCCCCCAAACAACTGCTGAGCTCCTTATGCTCTGTATCTTAATCTAAATCTTCAGAGCTGCCTTTAAATGGGGGGCAGCACGGTAAAGCAGGTAGGTGTCGCAGTCACACAGCTCCAGGGACTTGGAGGTTGTGGGATCGATTTCTGCTCCAGGTGACTGACTGTGAGGAGTGTGGTGTGTTCTCTCTGTGTCTGTGTGGGTTTCCTCCGGGTGACTGTCTGTGAGGAGTGTGGTGTGTTCTCCGTGTCTGTGTGGGTTTCCTCCGGGTGACTGTCTGTGAGGAGTGTGGTGTGTTCTCCCTGTGTCTGTGTGGGTTTCCTCCGGGTGACTGTCTGTGAGGAGTGTGGTGTGTTCTCTCTGTGTCTGCAGAGAGATAATGGACTCTTCTGTACAAACGTTCACACAATTTGAGTTATATGCATCATCTTTTATTTTGTTCCATGGCGACGTGTGTGTGTGTGTGAGAGAGAGTTTCTGTGTGTCTGTAAGTGTGTGTGTGTGTGCATGCGTGTAAGTTTGTGTGTGTGTGCGTGTAAGTTTGTGTGTGCGTGTAAGTTTGTGTGTGTGTGTGTGTGTGTGTGTTTGTGTGTGTGTGTAAGTTTGTGTGTGTGTGTGTGTAAGTTTGTGTGCGTGTAAGTTTGTGTGTGTGTGTGCGTGTAAGTTTGTGTGTGTGCGTGTAAGTTTGCGTGTGCGTGTATGCGTGTAAGTTTGTGTGTGTACGTGTAAGTTTATGTGTGTGCGTGTAAGTTTGTGTGTGTGCTTGTAAGTTTGTGCGTGTAAGTTTGCGTGTGTGCGTGTAAGTTTGCGTGTGTGCGTGTAAGTTTGTGCGTGTAAGTTTGCATGTGTGCGTGTAAGTTTGCGTGTGTGCGTGTAAGTTTGTGTGTGCGTGTAAGTTTGCGTGTGTGCGTGTAAGTTTGTGCGTGTAAGTTTGTGTGTGTGCGTGTAAGTTTGTGCGTGTAAGTTTGCGTGTGTGCGTGTAAGTTTGCGTGTGTGCGTGTAAGTTTGCGTGTGTGTGCGTGTAAGTTTGTGTGTGTGCGTGTAAGTTTGCGTGTGTGCGTGTAAGTTTGTGCGTGTAAGTTTGCGTGTGTGCGTGTAAGTTTGTGCGTGTAAGTTTGTGTGTGTGCGTGTAAGTTTGTGCGTGTAAGTTTGGGTGTGTGCGTGTAAGTTTGTGCGTGTAAGTTTGTGTGTGTGCGTGTAAGTTTGCGTGTGTGCGTGTAAGTTTGTGCGTGTAAGTTTGCATGTGTGCGTGTAAGTTTGCGTGTGTGCGTGTAAGTTTGTGTGTGCGTGTAAGTTTGCGTGTGTGCGTGTAAGTTTGTGCGTGTAAGTTTGTGTGTGTGCGTGTAAGTTTGTGCGTGTAAGTTTGCGTGTGTGCGTGTAAGTTTGCGTGTGTGCGTGTAAGTTTGCGTGTGTGTGCGTGTAAGTTTGTGTGTGTGCGTGTAAGTTTGCGTGTGTGCGTGTAAGTTTGTGCGTGTAAGTTTGCGTGTGTGCGTGTAAGTTTGTGCGTGTAAGTTTGTGTGTGTGCGTGTAAGTTTGTGCGTGTAAGTTTGGGTGTGTGCGTGTAAGTTTGTGCGTGTAAGTTTGTGTGTGTGCGTGTAAGTTTGCGTGTGTGCGTGTAAGTTTGTGCGTGTAAGTTTGCGTGTGTGCGTGTAAGTTTGCGTGTGTGCGTGTAAGTTTGTGTGTGTGCGTGTAAGTTTGCGTGTGTGCGTGTAAGTTTGTGTGTGTGCGTGTAAGTTTGTGCGTGTAAGTTTGTGTGTGTGCGTGTAAGTTTGTGTGTGTGGGTGTAAGTTTGTGTGTGTGTGCGTGTAAGTTTGTGTGTGTGCGTGTAAGTTTGCGTGTGTGTGTGTAAGTTTGCGTGTGTGCGTGTAAGTTTGTGTGTGTGCGTGTAAGTTTGTGTGTGTGCGTGTAAGTTTGCGTGTGTGCGTGTAAGTTTGTGTGTGTGCGTGTAAGTTTGTGCGTGTAAGTTTGCGTGTGTGCGTGTAAGTTTGTGTGTGTGCGTGTAAGTTTGCGTGTGTGCGTGTAAGTTTGCGTGTGTGCGTGTAAGTTTGTGTGTGTGCGTGTAAGTTTGCGTGTGTGCGTGTAAGTTTGTGTGTGTGCGTGTAAGTTTGTGCGTGTAAGTTTGCGTGTGTGCGTGTAAGTTTGTGTGTGTGCGTGTAAGTTTGCGTGTGTGCGTGTAAGTTTGCGTGTGTGCGTGTAAGTTTGTGTGTGTGCGTGTAAGTTTGCGTGTGTGCGTGTAAGTTTGTGTGTGTGCGTGTAAGTTTGTGCGTGTAAGTTTGCGTGTGTGCGTGTAAGTTTGTGCGTGTAAGTTTGCGCGTGTGCGTGTAAGTTTGTGCGTGTAAGTTTGTGTGTGTGCGTGTAAGTTTGTGCGTGTAAGTTTGGGTGTGTGCGTGTAAGTTTGTGCGTGTAAGTTTGTGTGTGTGCGTGTAAGTTTGCATGTGTGCGTGTAAGTTTGTGCGTTAAGTTTGCGTGTGTGCGTGTAAGTTTGCGTGTGTGCGTGTAAGTTTGTGTGTGTGCGTGTAAGTTTGCGTGTGTGCGTGTAAGTTTGTGTGTGTGCGTGTAAGTTTGTGCGTGTAAGTTTGTGTGTGTGCGTGTAAGTTTGTGTGTGTGGGTGTAAGTTTGTGTGTGTGTGCGTGTAAGTTTGTGTGTGTGCGTGTAAGTTTGCGTGTGTGTGTGTAAGTTTGCGTGTGTGCGTGTAAGTTTGTGTGTGTGCGTGTAAGTTTGTGTGTGTGCGTGTAAGTTTGCGTGTGTGCGTGTAAGTTTGTGCGTGTAAGTTTGTGTGTGTGCGTGTAAGTTTGTGCGTGTAAGTTTGCGTGTGTGCGTGTAAGTTTGTGTGTGTGCGTGTAAGTTTGCGTGTGTGCGTGTAAGTTTGTGTGTGTGCGTGTAAGTTTGCGTGTGTGCGTGTAAGTTTGCGTGTGTGCGTGTAAGTTTGTGTGTGTGCGTGTAAGTTTGTGCGTGTAAGTTTGCGTGTGTGCGTGTAAGTTTGCGTGTGTGCGTGTAAGTTTGCGTGTGTGTGCGTGTAAGTTTGTGTGTGTGCGTGTAAGTTTGTGTGTGTGCGTGTAAGTTTGCGTGTGTGCGTGTAAGTTTGTGTGTGTGCGTGTAAGTTTGCGTGTGTGCGTGTAAGTTTGCGTGTGTGCGTGTAAGTTTGTGTGTGTGCGTGTAAGTTTGTGCGTGTAAGTTTGCGTGTGTGCGTGTAAGTTTGCGTGTGTGCGTGTAAGTTTGCGTGTGTGCGTGTAAGTTTGCGTGTGTGCGTGTAAGTTTGCGTGTGTGTGCGTGTAAGTTTGTGTGTGTGCGTGTAAGTTTGCGTGTGTGCGTGTAAGTTTGTGCGTGTAAGTTTGTGTGTGTGCGTGTAAGTTTGTGCGTGTAAGTTTGTGTGTGTGCGTGTAAGTTTGTGCGTGTAAGTTTGCGTGTGTGCGTGTAAGTTTGTGCGTGTAAGTTTGTGCGTGTAAGTTTGCGTGTGTGCGTGTAAGTTTGCGTGTGTGCGTGTAAGTTTGCGTGTGTGCGTGTAAGTTTGTGTGTGTGCGTGTAAGTTTGTGCGTGTAAGTTTGCGTGTGTGCGTGTTAGTTTGTGCGTGTAAGTTTGCGTGTGTGCGTGTAAGTTTGTGCGTGTAAGTTTGCGTGTGTGCGTGTAAGTTTGCGTGTGTGCGTGTAAGTTTGCGTGTGTGCGTGTAAGTTTGTGTGTGTGCGTGTAAGTTTGTGCGTGTAAGTTTGCGTGTGTGCGTGTTAGTTTGTGTGTGTGCGTGTAAGTTTGTGTGTGTGCGTGTAAGTTTGTGTGTGTGTGTGTTTTTCTGTGTGTGTGTGTAAGTTTTTGTTTGTGTGTGTGTGTGTGTGTGTGTGTGTGTGTGTGTGTGTGTGTGTGTGTGTGTGAATGAAAGATACAAACGCTGATGTAATCAAGTTGGACGCAGATACACATTGTATTGTGATATTTGTTTGAACCCACCAGTCTTCCCGTCTCCACTCGTGTGCGGTGCCAGAAAAACACGCCACAGAGACGGGGCTTCCCTCTAATGATGCCTTATCTTTCCTCCAGTGCCTGGAAACCACAGCATATTACAGCGTATTAGTGTAGAGAGACAGGGAAGTCGTGCATTACTAATAGAATACACCCACTCTCCAAACGAGGGGCTGCGTGAGTGTGTGTATGCCACACTGGGCCACCTGTCACACTGACAAAAGCTGTGTGGTTGTGTGTGTGCGCGCTCGCACTTGTTTACAGTGTTCCTGTGACCCTTAGTGTTCATATGGTGGAGCACCTGCCACAAGGCAAACAGATACACAAAGATGTGTGTGTGTGTGTATTTAGCCCTTTGTGGAGACCAGATGTCTCCAGGATGATGAAAAGTATTTGACTCCACAGAACTGCAGCTTTCATTATGAAACATAAACAGGTTGACGCTGGTTATTTTACTGATGTTAAAGGATTAAATAAGTGTTTTTATGTGAATTGATGTATCGTAGGTGAATGATTTTATTGACAGTAGTTGTAATAGAAACCAGGAGTCACACAAATATTCAGAAATAGCTGGTGATGTCACACACTGTTAGGAAAAGTGAGTTAGGAAAAGTATATGACAAAACCTCTATAGTTAATTGGCTCAAAAGAATACAGGAACACCCCTGTCTTTCTAATAGGCTCACAATAAGACAGGAACAGAACACCCCCTCTTGTTTTTATTGCTTCAAAATAAGAGTCCTCTCTAGTCTCTAATACTTTTCACTTTTAATGACAACATGTTGACTTCAGGGGCGGCACGGTGGTGCAGCAGGTAGGTGTCGCAGTCACGCAGCTCCAGGGACCTGGAGCTTGTGGGTTCGAGTCCCGCTCCGGGTGACTGTCTGTGAGGAGTGTGGTGTGTTCTCCCTGTGTCTGCATGGGTTTCCTCCGGGTGACTGTCTGTGAGGAGTGTGGTGTGTTCTCTCTGCGTCTGCGTGGGTTTCCTCCAGGTGACTGTCTGTGAGGAGTGTGGTGTGTTCTCCCTGTGTCTGCGTGGGTTTCCTCCGGGTGACTGTCTGTGAGGAGTGTGGTGTGTTCTCTCTGCGTCTGCGTGGGTTTTCTCCGGGTGACTGTCTGTGAGGAGTGTGGTGTGTTCTCTCTGTGTCTGCATGGGTTTCCTCCCACAGTCCAAAAACACATGTTGGTAGGTGGATTGGTGACTCAAAAAAAAGTGTTCGTAGTGAATGTGTGAGTGTGTGTTGCCCTGTGAAGGACTGGCGCCCCCTCCAGGGTGTATTCCCGCCTTGCGCCCAATGATTCCAGGTAGGCTCTGGACCCACCGCGACCCTGAACTGGATAAGGGTTACAGATAATGAATGAATGAATGTTGTCTTCACTGTTTGGTGAAATTATACTTTAATAGGAAAAGTGGAAAGAACAAAAATGCCTAGCAATGCTTTTGCAGCAAACTGGACATGATTAAACCGAGCTACAGTGGGCTGATTAAACCTTGTTTGGCCTGATCCTTGTTCTGTAAACTATAGCTGTGGGATTAAACCCTGCCCTGTACACTCCACGAGCTTCCCCGTACAGTTTAAACCTCTTTTGTTATGCAAACAACATGACCCTCCTCTCCCCTCTGGTGGTATTACCAAATGCTAGCAATAATTGGAAATGATGAGGCAGTATCCCAGCCCTTCTCTAACCTCATGCAGCAGGTTCATTTAGCGTACAATGAGTGTAAACTCTTACTATGCCTGGTTCCTATGACCACCACTGTAAACACCTGTGATATTTCTCTTCACAGTGGATCATTTCTCATCAAACCTCTCTAAATAGCTTTGTTTATTCATTTAATCCTGTCACAACACTGTGTACGTTATATTCCCCTTTAAGCTTAGGGTTCAGTTCATGTTTCACAGAACATAGGAACACCTCACAAAGCCAGAAATACAGACTGGCTTCGATTGCAGGTTTAACACCATGAAATATTCATGTCCCAGCTGTTTTCGTTGTAATCCAGGTGTTTATTTGCATGTGAAGCGGCTGTTTGTGCTCCTCATTATTTGGTTCCATGTTTATTAATATTAATAAGGCCTGTATGAATCAACATGACGTTCTGACACAATACAAGTCTTATTTTGTCCTTTTAAGGGGTCACAGTAATATCAAGTTTCATCAGAGTGGCTCTTTAATAGAAGCATGGCTTAAAGTCCTGGCGCAGGAGGGAGGAAAAGACTGAAGGACGGAGGAGAAAGGGAAATAGTTTGTGACTCAGAGTTGCTAGGTTGCGTAGCCATAGAAACCCATCTTGAGAATGTAAGGGAGGGACATGAGGTCTAAATGAGAAAAGGCAGCAGGTGAGCACTTGGGGGGAGGTGGGCTTCGTCAGTCGCGGGGGACGGGGCGGAAAAGCCCACCGCGGACCTCGTCCTCTCCCTGGTAAATTGGAGCCTGATTGAATTTTTGAATCAGAAGGCATCTGCACAAGCTTTAGACGGGAATTGAAACAACAGATTGCTTTCCTGTTTGCTCTGCAGTCCGTCTGCGGGATGGAGAGGAGAACCCGGTCCGGCTCAGAGACTGGGCCGGACACCTACTGTATGAGATCTGTTGTGTCTAGGCCCCGGTGGCGCTGTTCTGTTTAGACCATGATCTGCTGAAATAAGGCGGTGTGCAGAAGTTTCCAGGCGCCTCTAGTCAAAGTTTCTCTGCCATTTATTCATTGCCAATTCCGCCTCTCACAATCACAACGTGTAGGAGAGCGAAGGCTAACACATTCAACTAATGAGGCGTTACTAGGCAGATCAACACACTTGGAGAACACTTGGAAACCACGCAACATCTTCTACATTAGCTAAGAGATGCCCACACGGGCTGGCGTTGTGCTGCATGATGGGGGAGACTGTTTTAACATTTTAGCTTATTATTATTATTTATATAATTCATTTTTTATATATAATATGATAGTTTTTTAACCATCTGTGTATTCTCCATAACATTCTATGTCTAAGTAACTGCAGTGTATCAGCGACACAGTTGGACATTTTAATGGAGACATATTATAATACACAGTGTACACACACACACATTTGTATCTCTGGAAACTACAAACCCACTAATCAGAAAACACGGGAATAAATAAGCTATACAGATTTGACTTACCTTCTGATGTCACCAGGGGGTTGTGTGCCCCTCCTCAGTGTCTCTAACCACGGTGCCAGACCTGCTTTGATGTGAAAGCCCAAACACAAAGTTAAACATTAAAAAGATATGGTGGGAAAAAAAGAGCAGAAAAATAAGAGAATGAGGCAAAAAGCATAAAATACAAGAGCAGAGAAATAACACAAAACAAGATTGTGGTGTGTTCTCCCTGTGTCTGCGTGGGTTTCCTCCGGGTGACTGTCTGTGAGGAGTGTGGTGTGTTCTCTCTGTGTCTGTGTGGGTTTCCTCCGGGTGACTGTCTGTGAGGAGCGTGGTGTGTTCTCCCTGTGTCTGCGTGGGTTTCCTCCGGGTGACTGTCTGTGAGGAGCGTGGTGTGTTCTCTCTGTGTCTGTGTGGGTTTCCTCCGGGTGACTGTCTGTGAGGAGCGTGGTGTGTTCTCTCTGTGTCTGCGTGGGTTTCCTCCGGGTGACTGTCTGTGAGGAGCGTGGTGTGTTCTCTCTGTGTCTGTGTGGGTTTCCTCCGGGTGACTGTCTGTGAGGAGCGTGGTGTGTTCTCCCTGTGTCTGCGTGGGTTTCCTCCGGGTGACTGTCTGTGAGGAGCGTGGTGTGTTCTCTCTGTGTCTGCGTGGGTTTCCTCCGGGTGACTGTCTGTGAGGAGCGTGGTGTGTTCTCTCTGTGTCTGCGTGGGTTTCCTCCGGGTGACTGTCTGTGAGGAGCGTGGTGTGTTCTCTCTGTGTCTGTGTGGGTTTCCTCCGGGTGACTGTCTGTGAGGAGCGTGGTGTGTTCTCCCTGTGTCTGCGTGGGTTTCCTCCGGGTGACTGTCTGTGAGGAGCGTGGTGTGTTCTCCCTGTGTCTGCGTGGGTTTCCTCCGGGTAAAAATTAATGAATAAATTAATGAATGTCACTTAAGTGGGGGTCCAAACATGGCTGGTAAGGGTTCACCTCGGAGCTGCGCAATGACAATATGTTACTTTATCTCAGAGGAAGCATGTGCTAACACTTACCCTCCTAAAAGCTTTTTATCCTCCTGTGATTGGTGGGAAGGACTGTCAATGTCTACAGTCAGAAGAAATGCATATGGAGGAGTGAGCGTGTAGATGACTGGGTGAGTGTACGGGGGCCTGTGATGGACTGGCACCCCCTTCAGGGTGTGTTCCTGCCTTGCACCCAATGATTCTTGGTAGGCTCCAGGCCCACCGCGACCTGATCTGCTCTGATCTGCATGAAGTGGTTAAAGATGAATGAATGAATAAACGTATAAAGCGGACCTGTAAAGTAAGTGGAACTCAAACAATGTCCACTGAGTGAAGGCTGAGGGTAATAAAGTGAATGATTAGTGTAAACACAAGCAGACATTGGTTTGTACAGAATGCTGCTGTTGTCCTTGCTCCTGCTGCTCTGTCTGTGCATATTCTAAACTCTCCTGTGGCCTGTGATTAAATCATTTTCAGTTCAGGTTGAGCCAATTAAACAGCGTACACGCGCTCCAGCTCCAGATCTGGCAGCGTATATAAATACATGCATTTCCTGGTGAAGCAGATTGTAAAAACTGTTGCATAGTCACACGCCCGTCCAATATTTATTCAGGTTCCATCATTTAAATGATGTGCTGATCACACAGTCCCAAGAGGCAGCTAACTGAGTTATGCTAATGCGCTATTAGCCTGTTTGGCTTTCAGCGTGTGTCTTCCCAGTGAGTGCTAAGGACCTAATGAAAGCACCCAGGGAGCTTTCAGCACTACACACACTATTCATTTCCACTGAAGAGAAGGTCAACATCTAACAACATGGTTTCATATGAGAAGAACACATCTGGAAACTGACGTACGCAATCAGATTTATTTAGGTCATTATTTATACTGGGCGGCATGGTGGCGCAGAAGGTAGTGTCACACAGCTCCAGGGGCCTGGAGGTTGTGGGTTCGATTCCCGCTCCGGGTGACTGTCTGTGAGGAGTGTGGTGTGTTCTCCCTGTGTCTGCATGGGTTTCCTCCGGGTGACTGTCTGTGAGGAGTGTGGTGTGTTCTCCCTGTGTCTGCGTGGGTTTCCTCCGGGTGACTGTCTGTGAGGAGTGTGGTGTGTTCTCTCTGTGTCTGCGTGGGTTTCCTCCGGGTGACTGTCTGTGAGGAGTGTGGTGTGTTCTCTCTGTGTCCGTGTGGGTTTCCTCCGGGTGCTCCGGTTTCCTCCCACAGTCCAAAAAACACACAATGCAGGTGGATTGGCGACTCAAAAGTGTCCGTAGGTGTGAGTGAATATGTGTGTATGTCTGTGTTGCCCTGTATAGGACTGGCGCCCCCTCCAGTTTGTATTCCCGCCTTGCGCCCAATGATTCCAGGTAGGCTCTGGACCCACCGTGACCCTGAACTGGATAAGGGTTACAGATAATGAATGAATGAATATATTATGAAAATCACTTGTTCGGTTCATGTGCACGTTAATTATACGATCTGAAGTTTACCCACCCACACACTGAACTCAACCTAGTCAGCTTTTGTCAGAAATAGAATACACATGGGATGAAACGGGTCTGTTTGGTTGTGTTGCTAATGCTGCTGTCAAGTGCTGTCGGTTTTATTGAAAATTTGAACTAGCTTCCCATGAGGAGGCACCACATGAACACTGGTTGCTGGTGTAGATAGTAGTTACGGTATTCCAAGTGGTTGCTAGGATTTAATTTTTATTTTTTTGCCATATTTGTGTTGAAAAACTGCATTAGAATAGATTAAATTAACCTGGCACAACATTATATATATATATATATATACACTGTGGAAACTCTACCTACGAACTTGATCTGTTCCGTGACCCAGTTCGTAAGTGGAAAAGTTAGTTTCTGGAGTCAATTTTCCCCATTTAAAATAATGGAAAAGCAATTAATGCATTCCAGCCCCCACCCCGAAAGTCACTCTTTTTACACTGATATATGTTTACAACACTCTCAAATTAGTAAAAAAATACATGTAGCGTTACTAACAATAAAAGAGAAATACAGTGGTAACAGTAATAAAAAAGAAATAATAAAGTTGTAAGTGGTTACACATCGCTACCTTGAAGACGTGACGACTGGCTGGAGGAGTAACACAGGCACTGGCTGTATGACGGGAGGTGGGGGGTGGGTGGAATAACGGAGAGTAGGCGGTGAATGTGGGGAGATGAAGCGTAGATACGGCTTAACTTAGCACCAATTTCGATGTCTGCTATTCACACTAATGCTAAATTGCTAAAGCTACAATGTGCTAATCTTAAAAGCTCACTCAAGTCTGGGGGCGCTGGGAGACTCGCCTATTGGGGTCAGTGGACATTTCCAGACGCCGGCTCGGGTTCGTTTCTAGAGTCATGGTTCGTTGGTGGAGGCAAAAAAAATATTCAAATGCCCGGTTCGTATCTTGAAAAGTTCGTTAGTATAGGCGTTCATTAGTAGAGGTTCCACTGTATATATACATATATATATATATATATATATATATATATATATATATATATATATATATATATATATATATATATATATATATATATATATATATAAATCCTAGCAACCACTTGGAATACCGTAACTACTATTTACATTTTATATATATATATATAAATCCTTTTTTTTTACGTCTCACACATATACGTGACCACAGTGGGGAAATGAGTTGGACCTGGACCGATGGGAGAACACAAACACGAGGTTAAATGGAGGCAAACAAACAAAACCAAGCATGGTGAAATAAAAGCACTAAGTAAAAACTGAGGAAATGAGAACAAAGAAAAAGAGAACCAAGTGAAAATAGCTAAGAAAACAACAACCCAAAAAAAAAAGGCTTCTGCTCCTCGCTCCTTCACTTGGATCAGAGTGAACAGCAGCTCATTATCATTTAAAGGGATGTATAGATGGAAAAAGTATGCGGCTGTGGTGTTGGATCCTTGTGGTATTTGACCAAAACAAGTCACAGACGTTTAATTAAGACTCCAGGTCTGTGCTCACTCGTTGGAAAGTGCTAATTAAAACATTTTTAACATTGCCTGGCAAATATGCAACCAACTGTTGGTACTGCAAACTAAACTGTAACAAAGTGACCCACCTATTAAACATTATCACTTGGCCACAAGATAAAAAACTCTTCTGGCAGTTCTCACAAAGGGAATGCAGTAGGGACCAAGGGAAACTGAATGTGTGCCAGACGTGGCCCAAAAATAGACTTGTGGTGATATGTGGCCAAGGTGTGGTGTTTATGTGGCCGTTGTGCCGAACTCTTAATAATCCAGGCCTTTCAGGGAATGGAGAAGTAAATAGCGCCCTCTTGTGGTTAGTAACAACAAAGCAGTTTTAACTGATCCACAAATAAGAAATCGCTTTATAAACAATGAAGGAAATTGAAGGAAACTTGTGCTGGGGTTTCTTTTCTTTTATTGTTAAAGCTTTCAACGAGTGAAGAGCTACACAGGACCTGTGACTGACCCCTCAGAGCCCAGTCACACCCGTGGACAGTGAGTTTTTCATAAAATAAACCCTTTAACCCCAAAAATATTTAGAGAAATACATTGCAAACATGTATAAATATTCATGATTACAGAAATATAAAAGGCTCATTACATCAGCAGTGCGTTTGCTTAAAAAGAAAGCCATAGAGTAGTGAACAGCAGAATTACTTTTATGAACTTGCTGACTTTTACCGCCAGGTGGCGCCAAGTCTTAAGCTATATCTGCTGTCAGTGTTTAAACGGTGTGTAGTGAAGTTAAGGTTAAAATACTCTACAGAACAGAACAGGTGACAGTTATTAAAGTTGAATGGGAAGTATTTTGTCTTTACATTCATCTTTTTATAAAATATAATCCCCTGGTAATATTTTAGAAAAGAGTACATTAGTGGGGCTCACATGTTGAACATGGTATAACTGGGTTCACAATGCTCTTACGCTAGGATTGGATTGGTACATGGGCTATTAGTGGGGCCTGGGAGGGTTCCTATACTGGAAAACTGTGGACAGCCTTGAGTCTCAGTTTACATGGAGCCCATACAGTAATTGAGATATTGAAATCATTCCAGCGCTACAAAGTTTGTACAAAGTAGCATTATTAAAATTAGACTTATGTTTTCGTGCAGTTTTCACTACACTCTTTTTTTTTTTTGAATGAATGATGGAACTGTGAAGGTAAAGTCTTGTGCATCTATTGCCATGAGACAAACACATTATCAGCACCTGTGCGATACCAGAGCAACCACCTAGTAACACATTAACAACAACCTGGAAAGCATAGCAACTGCCTACCACTTTAGCAATCACCTGGAACACTTTTGCTACCGCCTACATGCAACATGCTGTTGCATCTACTTGGGATGCCATAGCGACACTGTAGCAACCATATAAATAAACACCTAGCAACATCCTAATAACCACCATAGCAACATCCTAGCAACCACTTGGAATACCATAACTACCATCTACACCAGCAGCCACCTAGTCACAGCCAGTGAGCCATTTTTCATATCATAGCCACACCCAATAGTTCACCTTACAATCACCTAGCAACACACCAACAACCACCTTAAGATTCAATAGTAACCATTTAGCAAAACCCCGCTTAGCATCTGAACTATTCAGTAAACACTCTAGCAGTCTTTCTTCACCAGGCTTAGTGTAGGATTTTGAATGAGCTGAAGATTTGGGTCTGGTGTGTTAGAGCAACATTAAACACTCTAAACACTGAACTAAAGCAACCATTCGTAGTTTCAGGTCAATGATTTGGTTATGACACAAATCAACCCCCGGTCCTTTGTGCTGCAGATTCATACAACACACCTGTAACCACATCTGTAATCGTTTTCCAATTCAGGGTCGCGGTGGGTCCGGAGCCTACCCGGAATCAGTGGGCGCCAGGCCTTCCGGACATATAATGCATCCAAAAATTATATAAAATATGGGCAGTAGACCATTAGGAAGCCTTAACACCTTTTGGAGACATGGATTAAGCCTAGTCTTGGACTTGGAAATATTATTGGAATTTTTTTCAGTCGAGGATTCGCCTTAATCTGGGTCAGACTAGCGTTAAGCCTGCATATGTGTATGAAGAAATTGTAGTCAAGGACTAGGCCCAGTCACAGGAGCACCCTATAAAATGGCTGAACTGACAGTCTCTTTATTAAACAGGCTACAAAAACAACTAGCTCATTGGAGACACAATTTTTGATGATGTCACAGTTCCTCCAAAGTGGTGTTTTGTAGAGAACAGAGCAACATTAACAGTAAAAACGGACAGAACACGAGCAACGTCCAGGAGATATGTCTCTGGGCTCTGCTTCTTTGGGTTTATTTGGCTTCGATTATCTGACTGAGAATATCCGCTACGTGAGAAATAGCACAAAGAAGTCTTTATATCATTTTCTTTATAGTATTTATAGCAGTAGACTGTCTGTGGGACACAGCAGTTCAAAGCGGAAATGTTTAACCGTGGCACTGACTGCTTGTTTTGCTGGTGGTACATATGTTAGTGCTAAAAAATTAAAGGAACACTACGTAAGATTAGACCATTTTGCTCCTGCGGTTGTGGAGGGTAATTTACTTTTACAGCACTTTAATACCCTCATCCAGGAGATACATAGTGCAGTTTCTGCAGTGATGAACCCAGAGTAGCAATGACAGAGGCTCTATACTCCCTATTAAATCCTTTTAGAAGTGTGTTCTTCCTGTACGGTGATACCCCTCAGTGTTTCCGCCTATGCGGGTCTATCCTATAGTCGTGTAGGCGACTCATTTCCGCCCCCTAGATATTAGTCCACTACATACGAGCGCTTGATTTGAGACACGCCCTACTCTACACAACACCACACGCTGAAAGTTAAGGGGTGGGGCTTCTGAGTGAACGTGCAGGGCTTGACCCCGCCCCCCGGCTCTTCGTCGTTGCCACAGCAGCAGCTGCTTACGAGTCTCGGTGAGAGAAGGACTGCGTCGCTCTGTGAAGCTCTTTATCCTGTTTTTACTGCGTTTTTTCACTGTCTTTGAAGCCGGACCCCAGTCATGCTCCTTAAAGCGGAGTTATGGGAGTGTTTTGGTCGTGGGGAAGAAGCAGAGGAGCTGTGAGTGTGTGTTTTCTGTAGCGTTGTTGTCGTTGGCTCTCCGCCTCACAACCGCACAGCTGCTGGAGAGAGAGAGAGAGAGGGAGAGAGGGGGGGGGTCGGTTAGTTGTTTGTTTTCGGGGAGTCTTGTTGGATTTTAAAGTCTCAAACTTACTGGGGAAACTACTGATTCACACCCAGGGAAGGAGAAGAGCTGCGGTCCCGGTTTATTGAAGCAGCTCGGTTTTTTGGGGGTAAACATGGAAGCTGTAATAGAGAAAGAGTGCAGTGCCCTCGGTGGACTCTTTCAGACCGTCATCGCCGACATGAAGGTAATGCTCTGTCTGCTCTCCCTTGTCATTTCCAAGCAGGGTTTCTTCGTTTAGCCGGGGAACTTAAGCTCAAATCAAGGGTCTAGCTGAGGGACAGTCCTGTTTGGACAACCCTCAACTTTAGGCTTAAGTTATCTGGCTAACTGGGCAGTCCCCTGCTGTTTTTATTCTTATTTTTTATGTTTTCCTGAAGTATTTTAGCTTCTGCTCAGTTGATTCTGCACTGTTTCTGTTTATAAAGGGGCCCAATGTTATTGGAATGAACTGGACTCAAATTTCCTGTGTTTTTCGTTGTTTTAAAGGTGAATAAGTTCACACACACTCTCTCCCTTAAACATGGCCCTTGTCTGAACATTGCAGTGCTCTCTTTCCTCTGGATTCTCTGGGTTTAACACCACAGGAGAGGAGCAAACACTAATTAAATCTGCATTAACTTTTGAAGAGGCTTCATATGACTAGTCAATAGCTGAGGATTAAAATGGGCGGAGGTGTGTCCTCGACAGACAACCTGCACCTAGTCCTTTCACTTGGTAAATCAACAAAGCGTCACCTGAGCGTAGGGAGCCGATCATTTGCTCAGTGCTGTACTCCCTCTTGTGTGCTCTGGTCCTGATCGTGATCCCTCTGCAGCTACACTGCCCGTGCTGGTTCAGAGCCAGGGTTAGGAGCTCTCATACGGTGATGCCAGAAGAACATAGGACTGGTCTCAAGTGAAGGCTTCTAAAGTACAGTTCGGGAAAACTTCAGCTAGTGAAGGTGAAGTCAGTTCTGGACTGAAACAAATGAGCAAAGCTTAAGGTTCTGAACTGACAGCACAGAGTGAATTGAGAGCTAGATTTTAGAAATAGCTACTCACTAATGTATAAAGCGCCCCGCCCCCTGTTACCACCACAGAGCAGGTATGATTTTAGCGCTAGTTACGCTGTTATGTGTGGATCTAACACAGCAGTACTGCTAGAGTTGTTAACCACTGCGTCCACTCACTATCCACTCTGTTAGACACACTTACCTCAGCACGTCAGAGAGAGAACTCATCTGTTGCTCATCTGTTGTTGTATAGTTTTGTTATTCCTACTCTAGTCCTTCATCAGGGGACACGAGACGCTGCCTACAGGACGCTGTGGGCTGGATGTTTTGGTTGGTGATCAATCCAAACCCAGTTTCGGTACAGAAGGTCACTGCTACACTTTCTGTCAATGTGTTATAAATGATCGTTAAAGGCTGAGCACCACTTAATGGACCTCCATGAATATTCCACATTATTGTAGTCACTGACAGATATAAGTATGAATTAAAATGAAAATAGCTGCTTAATTTGCTTTAAAACTGAGAATTTTATTAAATTGACGGAAAAACCCGAGCTCGCTACGGAAATTTTCGAACGCCACCGTGACGTCACTGGTGGACAACAGCTGAACAACGCCACGGTAAAACACCGTTATGACTGACTGTTATGACAGTATCTAGCTAAATAACCAACATTATTCATGACAATAGCCTAGCAATAAGCTAAACTCAAATGTAGAGGCACCGTTATTCTTGTAAATGTGATCGAAGTCGAACTCGAATTCATCCGACACTATAAACCTCCGTAATGCAGCTACGTAGCCGAGTATAATCTGAGCCACCGAGTTTAGCGAGTCAAGCTAACGTTAACTAACACCAACTAAAACAGGCGAAGTGAGTGTCCTTACCCTGTTTACCTCCATGTTACAGAGGCTCTTGAACACCTTTCGTTGGTGTCCTTACATGCCCATATTGTTGGAAAAGCGCCAGTGAAATGAGCTACAGATAACGGAGTGAGCGGATGGTCCTTTCCAAAGTGCCCGTTTAAAGTGGACAAATTTAGTCCATTTTCTGGATATTTTGGGATCTTTGGGTCATTTGTTCACAGATGTCCCACTGTACATTGAATGATTGCAGCCAAAAACAACACACCTTTTCCTCATTTTGCATTAAATTAAGTGCAGCTTCTAGAGTGTTGTCCACCATCTACGTCACAGGCAAGACGCCTATTAGAGTTTCCCAACAAGTTCTATATTTAATGAAGTAACAGTCCTTTATATGAGGATGATTTAGACCACTCTACTTCTAGTTTCTTACAGTCTACTGCTCTAAGCTAAATATATTGCCCTATTTCTATTTCAGGTCATGTTCGAATGACCAGCTGCTGGTGGAGTGTTCACTGTAGATTGACACCTAAATAATTAATTCATAACTAAATAATATATTATTCTCAGATGTGTTGTTGTTGTCGTAGTCCATTCTGCTCAACTCAGTCCTCAGGTGGACCCTCAGTTCAGGGCTTTGCTTCATAACCGCTGCTCACTCACCTGAACCAAGGAATCAGAAGTGCTCTGTGCTTGCAGTAGCTAAAGTGGAGCAATAATCCTTTTCTTAATGATACTCCTTGGGCTGGTTTCCCACACAGGGATTTAGCTTAGTCTTGGACAACATCCTCCTTTCGATGGGAAAAATCACAATTCAGAATGCTGTGTCGTCCAGAACTGGGCCAAATCCCAGCCTGGGAAACCATTCCTTACCGTTTAGGCTTCTATTTCATTAAAGGGGATATATTGTGAATATAACTATTAAGTGCATGTGCACATTAATGTGTGGCTCTGTATCTCCTTCCAACACAAACACTGTGAAACAAGACCACCCAGTTAGTTTGCTTTGAATGCCAAGTCAGAAACCATGGGATAAATGGAGCGATTTTGTTCCATTTCTTACTTTAACCGCGGAGAATTGTCCCGCTCACCCTCGTCTGAGTCTCTCCTATCACAGTGAGGGGCCTGTGTTTATGTGAGAGTGCAAATACGGGGTTAAACTGAGCACAACAGACACAAAGAGAGAAATAAGAACGCAATGAGAAAATGAGAATGTAGACGAAAATATGGACCAAAACTAGAGCTTCTGCCCCTCGCTCCTCACTGCTGTGCGCTTGGGTCGGGGTGAACGGAGGCTTGTGATTGGCTGTTCTGAACAGGGCTGTTCAGACAGGAAGAGAACACTGCTATGGAACAACAAGTCTTTAAATTATTGACTTTTTAAACGCTCTTATTTATTTTCTTCACCAGAAGATAATATGTCACTGAGGTACTGAGGAAAAGGCTGTTGTAGGTTTGTTCCTTGATTGGGTTTTAGACCATATTCGGGACCTGGTGCCACACGTTGTCCTGCCCACGTTCCGGTTGCTAATGCACACCTGTCAAAGGTCAAGTAAGGAATCAGCCCTGGAATTCCAGTGACCTCAAAGGTCTCCAAAATCCTGCATGTGGACAGAGCTAAACTGGGAGGAATGACAGTTGCCGGTGGAGCCAGTCGACATGTTTCCAGCACTCAGGGAATTTGAAGTCGATTGTCTTTGCATGGGAGTTGGTTTGTTTAATTATCCTCATGCAGATTAATGTGTGCATGTAAGTGAATGAATCACTCTGTGTGTGGGTTGAAAACACTGTAAACTGTAGCTGCTATTTGACTTCAGGGGTTAGTGACTCACAGTGACCCTGTTTCAATCCTGCAATTTCCAAAATGGTATATTACTGTAAAAATACTGTAAAATGGTATATCACTGTAAAATGGTATATCACTGTAAAATAGTATATTACTTTAAAATAGTATATTACTGTAAAACGGTATATTACTGTAAAATAGTGTATTACTGTAAAATGGTATATTACAGTATATTACTGTAAAACGGTATATTACTGTAAAATTACTGTAAAACGGTATATTACTGTAAAATAGTGTATTACTGTATAACGGTATATTACTGTAAAATTACTGTAAAACGGTATATTACTGTAAAATAGTGTATTACTGTAAAATGGTATATTACGGTATATTACTGTAAAACGGTATATTACTGTAAAATAGTATATTACTGTAAAACGGTATATTACTGTAAAATTACTGTATAACGGTATATTATTGTAAAATTATTGTAAAACGGTATATTACTGTAAAACGGTATATTACGGTATATTACTCTAAAACGGTATATTACTCTAAAACGGTATATTACTGTAAAACAGTATATTACTGTAAAATTACTGTAAAACGGTATATTGCGGTATATTACTCTAAAACGGTATATTACTCTAAAACGGTATATTACTGTAAAACAGTATATTACTGTAAAATTACTGTAAAACGGTATATTACGGTATATTACTCTAAAACGGTATATTACTCTAAAACGGTATATTACTGTAAAACAGTATATTACTGTAAAATTACTGGAAAACGGTATATTGCGGTATATTACTCTAAAACGGTATATTACTGTAAAACGGTATATTACTCTAAAACGGTATATTACTGTAAAACAGTATATTACTGTAAAATTACTGTAAAACGGTATATTACTGTGTTTTTGCTCTTGGAAATGAATTCTTCAGCCGTATTTATTTATTTATGTCTGAAAACATGGGATAAAACAAGTTGTTCTGATTTTGTGCTGTGTCTTACGTAGAGTGCAGGCACTTCAGACTTGTCCCGCCTCCTTTTCTGAGTCTCTCCCCTCACTGTAGTTTCTATCCAAAAACTTCACAAATATTATGCGCAACAAAGGAACATCGGCAAGAAAAAAATACGAAATACAGTGATCCCTCCGATAATTTCCGCGAAGTAGAGGAAAGATATTTTATGTATTTAACGAGTATTTGGACTTTAAAAACCCTCCCTGTTACTGTTAACAACCCACCCTTTGCATTAAACAGTCGTTCTATAATGTTTTTCAGCTGGAACTACATGTGATATCCTACCAGTTTCTTTAATAGGGTCATTCCTAAGCTGTGATTTAGCGTCAGTAAATTTCACTCGGATGTGGACGTGAACAACACATGTACTGTACGTAAGAAACACTTGTAAATGATATATTGTGTCACCTACAGGCCTAGTCTAATACGCGTAAATATCAATGAAATATTTTTGCTATTCATCTTTCACAGTTTTCCTAGATTTTCCCTCAATATCCGTGATATAGCGGCCATATGCCCCCTTGAAAAAACCCGCGAAGTAGCGAATCCGCGAAAGATGAACCACGAAGTAGCGAGGGATTACTGTACGAATTTGTGTTTGCCTTCACTCTACATTTGTGAGTAAACTTCAGATGATACAGTCTCCCGTGATTGGAGCAGCGTTGTATAGTTTTGACAGGAAGTTAAAGAAATGCTATGTGGCTTCTGACTTTTGCTCAGTGTGAAATATGTGTAAAAAAATCTACATATCGTCTCTTTCCAATTAAAAACGTCTCTGTTTTTGTGGATTTGTAGTCTTCATTTGAACACAGCAGCTGTCTTTCACAGTGTGTGGAACTTACATGATGAACGGACCAATAGAAACGCTCCAAAAACGCTTGGAATCAAAGCTTTAACGTTGACTTCCACTGAAAGCTAGGAAGGATTTACCTTCCTGTTTTAGGAGATAAATGTTTTTCATTGGAAGTGAATGCTCCTAATGCATGTTTAGGAGAGAAGAGGAAGGAACCGTTGTCAGTCCAAATGTCATAGAAAACTCTTTCCCATTGTTCTTTTTTCATTCTGACTTTTCCAACTCACTTTTGGGCCTTTTGTATTCAGGTTTTTATGGCCATTTGTAAAATTTGCAAAAACTCTGTGGATGGATAAGCCACTAGTGTCACTCCCGCATCAACAGGAGCGCACGAAGGCTCGAGAACTGTGTACATTTGTGGAAAATGGGAACATCTCCTTAAATATTTTAAACTTTTTTGAATATCAGCTGTGTGTACGGATGATTTTCACAGTTTTGATTAGATTTAGATGAGACTGCAGCAGCTAAATGAACCAAAACAACAGGATGGAAAATAATGAATAGGTGGCTCAGCGATGCGTTCTTTTTGAACTATTGTGTTGAGCTCTGTATTGTCGCCATTGATGTGCTGCACCTCAGCGGGGGGTAAACTTTCCAGGCCCGTGAAATATTCAACAGCAGTTGCAAAGGATCCCTGACTGGCATCCATGAAGAATAGGCGACTAGAAGGGCTGATCTTGGATCAGATGTCCCTCTGTCCTTGTTTCTTTGTTATTCTGTGTTAATGTGCCTTCATGGAAAAATGCCACAGCTCTACAGTGACTCTTTCATGCAGTAGCTTACATTGTGTCTAGGACTAAGCTTGAATCCCTTACAGTAGCCACTCGTAAAGTTTAGACGCTGGACCTATCCCAGGTTGGCAGCCAGTGGAAACATCAGATGACGCGAGGGTTTACTAAAGAGGCCCGCCCTGGGGGTGGGGGGGGGGGGGGTGTTGTCTCTCCGTCTCACTCTCTTTCACTTTAAGCAGATTGAGTTGCATGGCCTCACATTCCAGCAGTCGTTGACATGGTCAGCCATAGCTTTCTATCTTCTCCCTTGTTAAATATCTCCAGTGGAAAAGTTAGTATCAATTTTTAAACGATCTTGAGCTTCAGTGTTTAGGCAAATAATTCCATAAAGATTCCCATGCAATGCTCAATGCAAGCAATGTGCAAACTTGGGCCATTGTGTAAAGGCTTTTTATTTCTTTGACAGTCATCTGTATGCTCCTCTCAGTCCTTAAAATCAGTCCTAGCAAAACAAAATGTCACTAGAACTTTGAAGGCCACCTAAGGTCATGGCATAAACCCCTAAAATCCCATCTCTGTTCAGATCTCAACCCACTTCTTGGTCGCTTGCCTACAGCTGGAATAACCCAGCCAACCTCAAGTTGACGGTTTGGATTGGCTCCTTAGGTTTATGATGTAAGAAACCTGGCCTGTCTGAATCTGCAAGTTGAGCATGCGTTTGGATCATGGCGGTTTCAAAGTGGAAATGCTCAGTCGTGACATTGACCGCTCATTTCACACATGATGCGTTTATTAGCCGGTAAACAACACCACATGGACACACAGTTTGAACTGTTGGTGGGTCTTTAAAGGAGCCACTTGGGGGCTGAATGAGCTCTTAGAGCGCTGTTTGTTTAATCCCTTTAGACACTGGATGTTAATAATATTAACATGTTATTACTCAAATATAGTAGCTTACCTGTCTTATGTTTCTGTATCCACAGGGCAGTTATCCGATCTGGGAGGACTTCATCAGCAAAGCAGGAAAACTGCAGTCTCAACTCAGGTGGGAGTTCAAAAATGGTTCAAAATGTCTTGAAATATTTACTGAATATAATTTTGCCCAGTGCCCAACTCTATCGCCAGGCAAATGTGTGTGTAATAAGTAATCGGCCCTTGTTTATAACAAAGGTTTGCAGATCAGATTCATGTATATGTAAAGGTCTAAGGCTATACACCATATGCTCTCATTTTGCTTCAAGTAAAAACACACAGGAATACCATGGCAGGTGCTAGCTCTTGCTCAGTGTACTTCAGGGGTTCTGGAACTATGTCGAAGGTGGTAGATTCATTCAGTTTTATGGCCCCCAAGCTTTGGAATTCTTTACAGCAAAGTCTTCATCTCTGCTCTTCATTTTCTGCCTTTAAATCCCAGCTAAAGACCTACATCTTCTCTCAGTTCAGGGGGTCGTCGACTTACGACGTTGATCCGTTTTTTTTCTCTCCTCTTTGCGTAAAGCAACCTTGGGTATTGTAAAGGCGCTATATAAATGTAACGTATTATTATTATTATGTCCTTCTCTACAATTTCACAGTGTTAGTTCCTCTCAGTTCTAGACACCATTCATTCTCTTAATGGCAAAAAACAACAAAATCTGTTTGATTTATCATCAGCAAATGGTTGCTGTCAAGGACGGTACAACATTGTAGTTCTGTACACTTCACATCACCACTCGTCGTAGCTGGACACATTAATAATCAGACGGCCTGTCTAATGGAGCCTATTGTGTCTTCATCCGTTCGGTTCCGAATCATTCCTCACACTGGATTATAACCCTGCCACTTCTGATAAGAACTTTTCTGTATTAGAACTGAAGTGATGTTATAGTACGTATAACAACGATCTCGTAACTCTTGTTATGTTATTTTATACCTGTCAAGTGTCAGACCTTGGGGGTGGCTTCCCAGTAATCATCAGTGAGTGTGGACCGATATTGGACTCTATTTCATGTGTGAAAAAGCTGATTTGCATTATTTAAATGAGCTGCTATTGACCGAAGCGCATGGTTCGATGCACTGGTTGATGGGGACTGACACAGTGGGCACCCCTGCAACAGAAGAACCCTTTTTGTCACCATGCCATCTGATCTTTGAACTCATGGTTGTTAATTGAATCTTAGTCTTTCCTAAAGAACCCTTGGAGAACCCTCTTTGGTTTTTCTTTTGTTTAAGAGAGTGGTATCTTTGAGACACTGGCTGTGAACTGAAGATGCTAATTAACCTCTCCAGAACGGATACTGATTTATTTATATGCTTAATTTTTTGGGGAAATTACCCAGCTGTGCTTGGTCCTATGTTTAGTAGGTGTTGTCATACATTGTTTTAATGATGCGATGAAGTACCAAAGTGAGGAAAGCTGTTTTCTAGAGGCGTTTGTTGTAATAACGTGCGCTCAGACACCACTGTATTAGAACGGCAGATTGTTCTCAGCACTGCAGTGACACTGGTTTTATAGAGTTGTGGCACTGTGTGTGTATCAGTCATAGTGATGTTGCTGGGGTCTTTACACACTGCTGTGGTCGATGTTGGTCCACCACACACACATATCAGGCCAAGGGTAGATCAGCAAGTGAGCTACAGTCTCTTACTGGGGACTGAAAGGTAGCGTCTGGTGACATTATTCACAATGTAGTAAACTCCCCTTTTCACCTAGGACCCAAACTTCCTTTCCACTTCAGCTGGAAGGAACTGAAGTGCCGTTAATCCCCTTTTCTCGAGCCTAATAGCAGCCCGCAATTGGACCTTGAATTTGAGAAGTCCAAGTCATGACGGATTTTAATCATCTCGTCTTACGAGTCTGTTTTCACAGCATTATATGAAATTGAATATCTGTTTAAGTGCATCATCATGAATCACTTTTCCAGGATGTTGCATAAACAGTGTAATGACTCGGAGGCTGAAAAATCTCTAAATTATAGCGATGAGATGTTGCACAAAATTGCTGTGATTGCTTTTTGTGGTCGGTGTCTGGATGGGGGGATGTTTTCATAAGCAATGTGATATCCGACATGTAGTGTGTCACAAAAGGGAGACTGCCTGACACATCTGGATTAATCATCGTCCAATCAAACGTCACGCCTTCCAGCCAAGTCCGTGGTTGCATTAAAGGTTTTTTATGTGGCATGTGATTTGAAAATTAATTCACAGCTGAGTTTCTTAAGTCTAATTGTTGTGGTGTCACAGATATTCCCACCGCTGCTTTCTAGATCCACTAAGCCTTGTTTTGCGTTGAGTCACTTGCGTCCACTCACCCTGCACGCTTAGTTTGCACAAGGAGTGGCACCCACCAGCTCTCATTGTGCATACAGGTCTGTTTGATGAGTGGAAAGCGAATCAGTTTGAATATGAAGGCCTTACGTGCAGCATAGTATTACACAGCTGTGATAGTGTTACTCAACCCTGGTCCTGGATCTCCCTTCCTGCTCTAGCACTCCTCATTTATGCTTCTCAGTCCTTCATAGACACAGGGAGAACACACCACACTCCTCACAGACAGTCACCCGGAGGAAACCCACGCAGACACAGGGAGAACACACCACACTCCTCACAGACAGTGACCCGGAGGAAACCCACGCAGACACAGGGAGAACACACCACACTCCTCACAGACAGTCACCCGGAGGAAACCCACGCAGACACGGAGAACACACCACACACCTCACAGACAGTCACCCGGAGGAAACCCACGCAGACACAGAGAGAACACACCACACTCCACACAGACAGTCACCTGGAGGAAACCCACGCAGACACAGAGAGAACACACCACACTCCACACAGACAGTCACCTGGAGGAAACCCACGCAGACACAGGGAGAACACACCACACTCCTCACAGACAGTCACCTGGAGGAAACCCACGCAGACACAGGGAGAACACACCACACTCCTCACAGACAGTCACCTGGAGGAAACCCACGCAGACACAGAGAGAACACACCACACTCCACACAGACAGTCACCTGGAGGAAACCCACGCAGACACAGGGAGAACACACCACACTCCTCACAGACAGTCACCTGGAGGAAACCCACGCAGACACAGGGAGAACACACCACACTCCTCACAGACAGTCACCCGGAGGAAACCCACGCAGACACAGAGAGAACACACCACACTCCACACAGACAGTCACCTGGAGGAAACCCACGCAGACACAGGGAGAACACACCACACTCCTCACAGACAGTCACCTGGAGGAAACCCACGCAGACACAGAGAGAACACACCACACTCCACACAGACAGTCACCTGGAGGAAACCCACGCAGACACGGAGAACACACCACACACCTCACAGACAGTCACCCGGAGGAAACCCACGCAGACACAGAGAGAACACACCACACTCCACACAGACAGTCACCTGGAGGAAACCCACGCAGACACAGGGAGAACACACCACACTCCTCACAGACAGTCACCTGGAGGAAACCCACGCAGACACAGGGAGAACACACCACACTCCTCACAGACAGTCACCTGGAGGAAACCCACGCAGACACAGAGAGAACACACCACACTCCTCACAGACAGTCACCCGGAGGAAATCCAAACAGACACAGGGAGAACACACCACACTCCTCACAGACAGTCACCCGGAGGAAACCCTAACAGACACAGGGAGAACACACCACACTCCTCACAGACAGTCACCCGGAGCGGGACTCGAACCCACAACCTCCAGGTCCCTGGAGCTGTGTGAGTGCATCACCATCTGCTGCTCCACCATGCTGCCCACATATAACCATACAGATGAATAACCATGTAAAATATAAACACACATTTGTAAGTGGATTGGTGAGTCCAAAGTGTCCCTAGGTGTGAGTATGTGTTGTCTTGTGTGTTCCCGCCTTGTGGCCATTGACTCAGGGTAGGCCCTGGACCCACTGCGACCCTGAAATGAATGAATGGTTTTGGTCTGCTTTGGATATAAAGACTTTGGAGTTGTCACACCCTCTCGCCTGAGTCTCTCCAATCCAAACAATGTATCCAAAATCTTTTATTATCACAGACATCGTCTCCCATATCTCCTGGCATGTGAGTCTAAAGGAGCATACTTGTTCTCTCCCTTCTCTCCATTATTCAGTGAAATGTTAGCTGTAATTCATGCACCACACACTCCCAGCCTGATGCCATCATCTCAAACCAGGAGACTAGCCTCTGAAATATTGCTACTTTATAAACACTTTGGACTCCTAGGTGTACGGTGCTTATCTCTTGCCATGCCCGTACATAATGAACACAAAGTATGAGACTCAACAGCTTCTTAACAAATGCCCCCTTACTGGACATAGGTAAAGGTCTGATACAGTGGCTACAGGCCTGAGGACCACTGCCCTAGAGAGTGACCAGGGCATCTAACACAGAACCTCTGTTCAAAGGAGCTACACACCCTTTTAAATCTCAGATACTGAAGAAGCCAGAACCGTCGGTTAAGTCTGGGTTGGTCTAAACAGTCCTTTCTGCCCTTGTTTTGTGATCTCCAGTTGGAATTGCCTGTTGGGAGGTGGCTAATGAAGCGCCGAGTGGAAGCGCTCTGTAATTTAGCCCACGTCTCCTCTTCCAAAGCAGCGTCAAGATTACAGCTCTTTTGGGCATCGCTGTGTTTTTGTGGTTGAAATATCTAGCGTCTTTTCCTGTATGATCTTACCAGCGTGACATTTCTGAAAAACCAGCGAGCGTGTGATCCAGGGTTTGTTTTCGACTCGTACCCCATTGATCTGCAAGGCAGCTGCTTCTGGAGCCGGGTGGGTTTGTCTTTGTTGTTAATTTTTCGTTTTAAATTAACCACCAGCTCATTTGGGATTTGTTGGATTGACCAATTCACATCTTCAAAGCTTCAAAAGATCGTGGTTCATGTTTTTAACGACCTGCTGCCAGAATAAGCCTAGTGGCTCATTTGTTTTCTGCTGCCCTGTTACAAACAGAGGGCGGCACGGTGGCGCAGGAGGTAGGTGTCGCAGTCACAAAGCTCCAGGGGTCTGGAGGTTGTGGGTTCGATTCCCGCTCCGGGTGACTGTCTGTGAGAAGTGTGGTGTGTTCTCCCTGTGTCTGCGTGGGTTTCCTCCCGGTGACTGTCTGTGAGGAGTGTGGTGTGTTCTCTCTGTGTCTGCGTGGGTTTCCTCCGGGTGACTGTCTGTGAGGAGTGTGGTGTGTTCTCTCTGTGTCTGAGTGGGTTTCCTCCGGGTGACTGTCTGTGAGGAATGGGGTGTGTTCTCTCTGTGTCTGCGTGGGTTTCCTCCGGGTGACTGTCTGTGAGGCGTGTGGTGTGTTCTCCCTGTGTCTGTGTGGGTTTCCTCCGGGTGCTCTGGTTTCCTCCCACAGTCCAAAAACACACGTTGTGAGTGAGTGAGTGTGTCTGTGTTGCCCTGTGAAGGACTGGCGCCCCCTCCAGGGTGTATTCCCGCCTTGCGCCCAATGATTCCAGGTAGACTCTGGACCCACTGGGACACTGAACTGGATAAGGGTTACAGACAATGAATGAATGGTACAAACAGGAGTTCAAAACCAAACGTGCCTCCTTCAGTCTAACAATAGGGAGCAATGTGTGGGCCCCTCGCTTTCTTGGCTGTCATGTGACAGTGTTTTTTATTGTTTGTTAATCACAAAGGGAAGCACACTTTCAACATCAAGAGCGTGGGGGCTTTTTAAAACGATGTTAAGTTGATTAGAAACACGGGGTTTGTTATGTGATAGGTCATGTGGAAAACTCTGAGTCAACAACAGGCCTCACTCTGGAGCCAAATAAAGGAAGATCTAAGATACAAGAGGCCTACAGAAGTGATGATAGTAGTGGGGGAAGAACAAAAACAAGTGTAGATTGAGCGATGAGATGTTTTGGCTTTGCCTGCCAGTTCTCTTAACCCCACATAAAGCACGAGGAGGTCATGAAGAAGCTGTGAGAGCAGGGTGTAGCAACGTGGAACCGTGGCTATGTGTTAAACCTCGGTTTCGTCTTCGGCGTCACGCTCAGTGGAGACGAATCTGATCCCGACGACCTCCGCTCGTGCTCCGGCTCTGTCCGAGTGCTTGGCGTGCCACGTCACAGGACCTCGCCGCGCGTACACAAGATCGGATTTCACACTCTCCAGCTGCTGACTGGAGGACCAACTGCGGAGGGGGAATTCTTGTAGTTCCATTCCTCTCCTTGACTTTTCCCCCCGTATCAGTCTCGGTGCTGTGTCTGCAAAGACTTTATCGGGACCCATTACGGAGCTACAGGAGGTCATTAAATGTTCTCTAAGCAGCTGGCAGACAAAGAGACAAGCGGACACAAAGGAACTAAGCATTCAGTGCAGCCATTAAAGCAATGAACTGCCTTTAAATAACCATTAACCTACACCCTTCCTATCACCATCCGGACAATTTTCCTCAAACAACAAAGCCACCTTTGACAAGTTCCTGAACCCAGGCCAAGCATAGCAAACGACCAGATGCCCCGACACGTGTGTGTGTGTGTGTGTGTGTGTGTGTGTGTGTGTGTGTGTGTGTGTGTTGGATCACAGATAAAGGCACTAAACCATTCACAAACTGAACTTGTGTTCTTGCTTGTGTTTGCAGGACGACAGTGGTGGCAGTGGCTGCTTTCCTGGACGCCTTTCAGAAAGTGGCCGACCTGGCCACAAGCACGAGAGGTGAGTACCTGGCGGACCCTCACTGCTCACTAATGCCTAGACAGAAGTAAAGAGAACGTGTTGAGGAAGGACTTCCTGTTTGAACCCATTGTCTCAGCGCAGCGTCCTCTGCTCAGAGCGCTGCACGAACGCCTTTATCATTGTTAGCAGTTCCTACCACCGATGGGAAAGTGACTGGAGGAAAGTGTCTCACGAGGAAGCAGAGGCCACTCCGGACACGCCTGATCTCTGTGTTTGTGTTGGTGTTTCTCAGGAGGAATGTCCCTAATGATGGAACGGGGTCATTGAACCTGTTACCCGTTCTCACACGTCTTGCACTGTCTCAAGTAGCGGCCTCTCATCTCTACAGCTTCTACACGCTCCTATTAATAGTCGTGTAGAAATGTGCACACATTCATCACTGGCCTCTGGAGTAGGGAGGAAATAACAGGCAGCCTTTTTGGCTTTGGCTCTCGTCCGTGCAGTTTAGTGACTTGCTTGAAAGGGAAATGACAGAGCTGCAAGATAAGCAGGTGCCGCAGATGCTCTTTGGTGGGGTACGTTGAACGCTTCTGTGAAGACGCATGCAAACTCGCACACAGCCCTCACCGCTTTACAGCAGCCTACAGCCGAAAGGCCTCCTGACCACACGGCTCTGAAAAGGCCCAGCAGGGTCCCTCACCCGGTTTCACTCCGCCCTGAGGGTGCAGTGGTTGGCCCTAATTGTCGATGCTGGCTGCGAGAGGGGTTCGATTTTTATGTGGTGAAAAACCCAAAGGCTTTCTGCTTTAATGAAAAAGGGGCGAAGTTCTAAATTTACAGCCTGCCCCCTTCGTGCAGCTTTTTCTATCCTTTTTAGTGCTTAATGATGTGTAGCAGTTTTTCTTCTCTCTCTCTTTCTTTCTTTCTTTCTCTCTCTCTCTCTCTCTCTCTCTCTTTATCTCTCTCTCTTTGTCTCTCTTTCTCTCTCTTTCTTTTTCTCTCTCTCTTTGTCTCTCTTTCTCTCTCTTTCTTTCTCTCTCTCTTTGTCTCTCTTTCTCTCTCTTTCTTTCTCTCTCTCTCTTTCTCTCTCTCTCTCTTTGTCTCTCTTTCTCTCTCTCTTTCTTTCTCTCTCTCTCTCTCTCTTTTGTCTCTTTTTTCTTTTTCTTTCTCTCTCTTGTCTCTTTCTTTCTCGCTGTCTCTCTCTCTCTTGTCTCTCTCTCTCTCTGTGTCTCTCTCTTGCTCTCTTTCTGTCTTTCTTTCTCTCTTGCTCTCTTTCTGTCTCTCTTTATTTCTCTCTTTCTCTCTCTCTCATTTCTCCCTCTTTTGTCTTTCTTTCTCTCTCTTGCTCTCTTTCTCTCTCTCTCTCTCCCTCTCTCTCTCTCTCTCTCCCTCTCTCTCTTTCTCTCTCTCTCTCTCTCTCTTTGTTTCTCTCTCTCTCTCTTTGTTTTTCTCTCTCTCTCTCTTAGTCTCTCTCTCTTTCATTCTCTCTTGCTCTCTCTCTCTCTCTCACTCACTCTGTGTTCTCCAGTTTGTGATTTAAAGCTCATAATCTGATGTCAGTAGAGAGTTGAGATAGTCACTTTAATGGCCTCCATGTGCCTCTGTGATGGTAGTAATTACCTGACAGACATTAAGTCCATTATCAGACTGGCTCTTGCTTTGCCATTAATCTGAACTGTTTACGCTGCGAAGCACAGCAGCCATCCATCCACAAAATTACTTTCATTAAAACCAGAGAGTTTATGAGAAACTCCATCAGAATAAGCGCTGTATTACACTGAAGTGTTAAAATCACTTTTCATCGGTGGGTTGCCGTGAAGTTAGCGATGAAACCGTGTCAAACATTAACCAGAACGTTGTTGTCTTTTTAAACTAGTTCTTTAACCTTGTTTGTGTTTATTGTGATCCAAGTTAGGAGCAAGCTTCTGGAACTCATTTGAAGTTTTGTGCTGCTACTGTCATGGGAAACTTATCGCGTGTTTGTGTCTGCGTCTGCGTCTGAGCCGGTCCGGGGTGAGACAGTTCAGCGCGTCTCCCAGCCGGAGTCGATTGGGACAGGGCCGATCGTGTGTGTTTTGCTGTGGCCGAGTCTTCAATAGAGCCGTGCAGCAGCCTTCCTCCGTCGGACCGTGGGCGGGAGCCCGGTGGAAGTCTGGTTCTCTGATTTCTGTGGTCACACACATTCTCATCCACACTTGCACGCAAACACTCTGTGCACTTTTGGGAAAACTCGGCATGTAACAAAACCCCGTGGTGTTGTGTGTCACAACAGCGGAGCTGTCGATGTTGTTTAGCTTTGTGTCGTGAGACCCGCAGTAGAGAGAACAGCAGCTGTGGACTTCAACGGGACTTCAGCAGGACTTCTAAAGCTGAATTTTTCACAGCTGTTGTCTTTCACAGTCCTTACACTGAGACAAGACCAGCCAGTTAGTGTGCAAGCCCTGAAAGCTGTGGTTTAGCGCACTGTAACACGAAGGCAAAGTATAAACAACAACAACAGAACAACAGTTATCCAACGGTCCACTGTGTCGAATGTGAAATAATTAAACTGAAGGAACAGGAAGGATCTGCAGATTTTCCAGCTGCTTGATTGAAACCCAGATATTTACTACACGCCCAAAGAGTTAAATCAAGTATTTTTATGTTTAAAAGAATGTGCATTGTCAGTTTTCCAGAAGCAAACATTGTAGCATGTTTTTCTTAAACAGGTTTGTTTTTAAAAGGAAATTATGTGGAAAAAATACATATACAGTGCATGTTCACATAGATGTGTGGATCTAGAGCCCACCAACCCACATACTGTGAAACAAGAGCACCCATTACTTTCCCGCCTTCTTATAGGAGTCCCTCCAATCACACGTGAGAGCACAAAGACGAGCGTAACTAAAGCAAATCAGATACAGAGAGTGCGGAGAAATGAGAGCACAGAGTAAAAACAGAGAAGAAAGAGAACAGAGCGAAAACGGCTAAAAAACAGAGCTCCTGCTCATCACTGCTGTGCACTCGGGGTCGGGGGGAACAGCGAGCGGCTCGTTATCATTTAAAGGAACACGCGCTGAGACTGGCCCTTCTGAACAGGGCTGTTTACACAGGGGGAGAACACTGCGGGGTTTGTTCCGTGTGGTGTTTTGACCAAAGCTGGTCACAAACATTTAATTAAGACCCAGAACACTCTCTCTTTCTCCCTCTGTCTCTCTCCCTCTCTCTCCCTCTCACTCTCTCTCCCTCTGTCTCTCTCCCTCTCTCTCCCTCTCACTCTCTCTTTTGTTCTGTCTCTCTTTTGTTCTGTCTCTCTTTCGTTCTGTCTCTCTTTCTCTCTTTCGTTCTGTCTCTTTTTCTCTTTCGTTCTGTTTCCCTTTTTTCTCTTTCGTTCTGTCTCTTTCTCTCTCTTTCTTTCTGTCTTTCTTTCTCTCCCTTTCTTTCTGTCTCTCTTTCATTCTGTCTCTCTTTCTCTCTCTCTTTCTGTCTCTCTCTCTCTCTCTCTCTCTCTCTCTCTAAACTCAAGTGTTATGTATTTAATTTTGGAAGCACATGAGTATCAGTATCTAAGAAGACAGACAGACAGCTAATCCGTCACGTTGGCCACTTCACTTCATGCTTAAAATAAACAACAACAACAGAACAGTTCAGTTTTCGTTCACCGTTACGTACGAGGAAGCTCACTGACTGATAATATTTCATGTCATTTCTTGTCATTTTCTAAGGAACTGTGTGGTGAGAACATTGTGGGAGTGAACCGTGTCCGGAAGCACGTCCCGTGGCGTGATGATAACCATGTAGCTCCGTCTCCTGTTTCCTCTTAGTTTCTTGTTTTCTTTCTTTCTTCTGTGGCAGTCTCTCCGTCCTCGGGTTCTTTGTGTGGCCTCAGCTCTCCTTTGTAAGCACCGTCTCGGTTTACCGCCAGGTACAGCAAGCAGCGCAAGGTGGGGATCCCTCCTCCTGGCCACAAGTCTCCGGGGCATGCAGCAGTCTCCATGGCAACCGAGTGGAAAGAGTGTGTGTGTCTGTGTTTACGTCTGTCTGTGTTTGTGTGTGAGAGGCAGAGAGGGAGAGAACACTTTAGCGGCGCTATCGTCTCCTGTTCATTTCACACACCCAGGCCTTGTCTCCTTCACAGCTCCGTCACTGATCCTTAGCCTCTGTTTGATGCAGAAGAGACGCGTTTGATGTTTTATTTAACACCCCCATCCCCCTCCGTCTTCCCTCCTTGCGGCCCCCCCAGCGTCCTGGCGTTTCTGTAATTCTGCGTGTCGGAGCACGCACCCTCGAACATCTCTGTCCATCTGCATCCGTGTTTGTGTGTGTGTGTGGCCCGCAGCGTCATAATCTGTTTCATCTCTTCACTTTCTCTCGTCCGTTGTCTGGAGGAGATGGGGGAACTGAACACAGCCGTGGAACAGTTGGGCGCACTGCCTCCTTGTCTCTGACCATCTCAACACCCCCCCGCAAGAGCAGCTCTGACAGCAGGGAGTCTTTCGTCACCGGTGACGCACGAGGGGAAGTGCCGCCTTGTCACAGTCACTCCAGTAGGCGAGCTGTGAGGGGGGAAAACGCTCTCCGTTCATCACGTGTGGGACTTGTGCTGTTGCCGTGGCAACAGCCTAGCATACTTTCGGTCATTCAAAACTTTCCTTAATTTACTAGCCGCCGAAATCACCTTCACCCCAGCGAATGGGGCTGAGTATTAACGCAGGGACAGTGTTAGGGCTGCTCTCTTGAGGGGATCTTGAGGGGGTCAGAGTGACCTCAGAGGCATTAACCGACTGGCCCTTCACTGCTCATAGTTTCAAGCTGGCGTAGTCGACTGGAGGCAGGCAAGAGGAGTAGCCTCAAGAATGAAGGGAGTATTTAGATATTGAGGCTTGTTTACAGAGTCCAGTACGAGAAGAGGTCAGTGCTCAAGTTGTAGCATGTTTTTCTTAAACAGGTTTGTTTTCAAAGGGAAATTATGTGAAAAAAAACAAACATATACAGTGCATGTTCACATAGATGCGTGAATCTAGAGCCCACCAACCCACATACTGTGAAACAAGAGCACCCAGTACTTTCCCTGCCTTCTTATAGGAGTCCCTCCAATCACACGTGAGAGCACAAAGACGAGCGTAACTAAAGCAAATCAGATACAGAGAGTGCGGAGAAATGAGAGCACAGAGTAAAAACAGAGAAGAAAGAGAACAGAGCGAAAACAGCTAAAACCCAGAGCTCCTGCTAGTCACTGCTGTGCACACGGGGTCGGGGTGAACAGCGAGCGGCTCGTTATCATTTAAAGGAGCACGCGCTGAGACTGGCCCTTCTGAACAGGGCTGTTTACACAGGGGGAGAACACTGCGGGGTTTGTTCTGTGTGGTGTTT